>NC_041398.2:122878539-123178539 GCF_900747795.2 Erpetoichthys calabaricus
CATCCCAGTCTCCTTGTTGTGAGGCAGCAGCACTATCACTGTGCCACTATGCTGCTCTCACACTGAAGAACGGTGATTTATTTATTTAAGGGAAAGGCTTGGTGTAAGAGTTAAATTTGAACCCTGCTCTATGTGTGCACCTGGCATGTGTCTGAGTTTCATATCCTTCTGAGCTTATGCTTAAAAGCTGACGCTGTTATTTTTATTCACTATGATAAAATGTGTTTCCTGTTTTGAACCAAGCTGGATCATAATATATATATATTATGTATATATAAATATATATATATTTATATAGTGTGGGAACTTATCCCGTGGAAAAACACAAGTCTTGAACAAGATAATGGTTTGGGGACCGTCCCCATATACTGTCCCAAGACAATATGAAAAATAAACGGATTAAAAGTCTTTTTTAAAGTACAGTTGACATTTTACTTCAAGAAATATGGTGATTTTATACATAAAGGATTATGGGAACAGGAAATGGTTGGCATGAAGTGACGTTGGAGACAGGAACTGGAACCAACGTCATCACAGTGAGCCGGAAGTGATGTGATCTGAAAGAGCTGGAAGTGACGTCATTGAGGATGGCTGGAAGTGACGTTGTTGTGGCCATTTTGATACCCGGAAGTGGAGGTAATTATTTTCCTTCTGGTTTTCTGTGGAAAGAAGAGATTCAGGTAAGTACCACGTGATGACCCTTTATCTCGCGATAGTTCACTCACCTTTAGGCTCTTTGACTGCCTCCTAATTGCATGTGTGTGACAATAGGCCATTGTACTTTTTCCTTCTTCTTGAAGTTCACACAGCTCCTCAAAATAAAAATGTAAAATATACATTTTTAAAAAAGTCACGTACATCCTAAACAAACAGGACTATCTATCAAGTTGTGCATATCCTGTTAGCAACTAGGCGTAACCAATCATGTTAAAAGTTTTCTGAATTTGTAATTAATTCCTTTTAAAGAAAAGTGACCTAATCAATGAACTGTATAAATATAGCCTGAGGACATTTTTTCCTTTGTAGCAATGTGACTAACATATGGCTAACATGTAATACACTTGTTACCTCTTCGAAGATTTAGATAAAGAATAATGATTGACTCTTTCTCCTGCCTGTATTTTATTGCTTAAATCGGGACATTCCTGTGGGGGTGGTGTCTGTATTCATAATGTTCTTCCACATAGGATACTACTATTGTATATTTAGTCAAAATATAATCTTCTTGAATTAATTACAATTCAGTGACACCATATGGCCATGCAATGTAAGTGGGTGATGGAGAAATCTACTGGTAAAGTTCTTTCCAGGTGATGACGGCCATCTTCTCAATGCTGTCACTCCCTCTCCTCACCTGCCAATACCCAGATTTCAGATTCAGGGTGACATGATTTTTTTGTTCTGCTTCCTGAACGATTTCATGAAACTGTTACATACCATCAGACTTTTGCAAGAGCACCATAGGACTAGCCTAAGCCAAGGTTTTATTACTAACAGTTGGTCAACCCACTCCTTGATTAGTCTAATTTTTTATGTTACCAGGCGATAGTTGCTATGAATTTATCTTGGGGTTCTAGTCACTAAGAACTCCAGACTGCATTCGGCAAAAAAGGTGACACCAGGTGAAAAGGAGATTGTGGCAGCAGTAGAAATTACTGTATATTTGGGTATGGTATAGTTGGGTAGTCTGGCTATTTCTAATTGCAGTAGATATACAGAAGTGGTTTCTGATACCATATTCATAGGATATTTCAGACTGGTGTTGATTTTCTTTGAGTTTTTTTCAAGTTGGGCTTTCACATTTTAATACACACATTTTCTTTGTTCTTTTTTTTGTATTGATTGGTATTTTAACCTCGTGAAGAAAATATCCTAAATATCCTTTGGAGAGATGCCACAGGTATCAGCTTTAACATCACAGTTTTGAAATAAAAAACCTCTCCAGTACCATATATTTATAGCAAATGAAAAACTAGGAAAATGTACCTGCAGTTAGCCTGCTTACTTAAGTCTGACTTAAAGTATAATAGGTAAATAAGCCAAAAATTAACCAAACTGACTTATTTAGTAATTAATTTTTTTCAAGATCAAATGAGCTATGTTCTTTTCAATAAAATGCCATGTCTTCCCTGTTTCTACAAACTACAAAAATGACTGTTGTCATTTGTTACGAGCATTAAGTAGCCTTCAAGAATAAATTAATAAAAGAACATGCAAGCTATTTGTAAGTGATTTCTGAAGTGTGAAATTCTTTAATGAAGCATAACAATGTCCAATGTACTGCACCTTAGCTTGTGCAGTTAGTTGTTTTAAACAGTTTGAGAATGCTATGTTATGGTACACATGGCAAAAGTTTTCTTCTTCATCATTATGATATTTTGTACGTATGGGTTGTTGTATATATTTACAACCACACATGTCTACATTCTGAAACACATAATTCAGTTCAGGGGGCTAATCACTATCCTGACATCACTGGGCACAAGAAGGAAAACGATGTGCAGGGCACACAAATATACACAGAGTGAGTTATCCTAACATGCTAATTATCCTAATAACTGTATTGCTACCCTTGCATATAAAGTTAATGAAATATATGACAATATACTATTAAAGAGATTTATATACTGGTACCTTTGTTATCTATGCTTCCAATGATGACATTTAGGAAACAGCAAATTAATCTACAGAACCAAAAAAAAGAGTGAAAGTTACAGAAAAAGATATACTACAATATTTTTAAATAATATTGTGATTTTATTCATTTATCTGATATTTCTCTAGGTTACTTTGCTTTTTTGTGTTTAAAGGAAACCCCTGGTTAAAAGTCTGTTTCATGTGGTATGTCATCATTTTCCAACCAAGCATCTTATATTCATGATACTAAAATACCAGCCATATACGATATAAAATAATACAGGAGTTACAGAAATACAAAGAACGGTTCTGTAAATTTCATTTTAACCTCAATATTTCTAGTAAATCAGAGTACTTAATCAGGTGAATTATGTTTATTTGCAGCATCTTATTTGCTGTGATTCATTTAACTTTTGCCACTGTTAGCTAAAGCATATCTTCATGGTAACACATAAAATAATTTCTATAATGACATTTTTCGTGTTAGCAACCCTTTTTCTTTTAACTAGAACTCTACACTTCATTCATGATTAACTGCATATTAGCAAACTCAAGACAGGTCTATTTTGTATCAGACATTTAATTTTCCATTAGTATGAACTCTATGCATTTAAATTATGGTCTTATTTTATATATTCACAAATACAGTAGTTTGTGACTAAATGCAGTCAAATATGTAAATAGGTGAATTTAAAAAGCACATTGCATATAAAATGTATTCTTGTATATAAATATTTACAGGTTTGTCTTCGGAACAGCATGTCAAAACAGGTTTTCAGAAAATAATATTACAGGATTTAAGATTATCTAGTTATTGTAGTATGAAGAAAGATATATGTCAAAAATCATTGTTTACCTGATTTCACAATATTAATGCTAAAAAACTCCATTATTGAAATATCTGCTGTATTCATACACTCAATTCTACTCAACTCAGTTAACTATTGTTAATAATTGGTTTCATTTTTGAATTTTTGAGACATTTGCTGTGACCTTTTCCTGTTATTTTGGGCACTGTTTGTAGTTTTGTACATCAGAGAATACAAATCTAGCTTTTGTTTGTAGATTCAGATTGTTTTCCAGTAACTTAAAAATAATGAATGTCTTACTGCTTTGCCATTTTCATTTATCTATGTATGCCGCTGTTTTATGACTCCTCTTCTCAGGGTGTTGCTATGTAAGGATAGCCAGGAGAGACATCGGCTGTGTGACGGCATAAAAGTCAGTGTTGTGCATTTCCTCATTATCCAAGTTTTGCAGATATAAACAAAACCTCTTGCTAATTTGTGCTTTGCTTCTCAGTTTTGTCTCATTGTTAAGGAATCTTTTTCTTACAAACTCTTGATTATGATACTGGTCATTGTTATGGCTTTGGTAAAAGACAAGGTTGACTTTTTGGTACTGACTTTTGGCTCACTGTTCTGTATACATTTTATCTTTTGTTCCCTTCCACTTAATATTCTACCTTATTCAACTAAGGCATAATAAATAGATTCTTATTAAATACATTTCAACTTCTGTGTCAAGCACTTTATACAATAATTAAAAATATATATAAAGATGACCACAAAAGGAGACCTCATATAATACATACAATATGTAGTAGTCTTTCAGATTGGGGATGCATTATGCTATGTCTGCTCCTCTGCTATGCTTTCTGGTATAGTTGGGTGTTTCCTAGCCATCCAAGTGTGAGCTGGGCATCTGTTTTGAAGGGGCAACTGGGTCATTTGCAGGAAGTTATAAGAGGACACCTGCTGGAATGTCTAATGGTAACCCTAACCATGTAAGCAGTTTGCTAATGACACCTGGCTGAGACGTAAAAGGTGTTGTAGATGGAACTAAGATGGACTTGGTGTTAGGAGGTAAGCCGGACAAGAGCCTAGTGGTTAGAGGAAGAGATGTCAGAGTGGAGAAGGTATGAAAGATTAACACTTTGATTTTTAGTGTGTTTTAGTGCAATACCAGTCCTACCTGATAGACAGTCCAGTGGTTTTATTTTCTGTTTATTTAGATGCTTTTATACTTTCCTGTATCTCTATCCCTGTATTTCCTTCCTTGGTTTCATTATTAGCTTGATGAATATTAAAGCACTCCTGAAAAACGTCTCATAAGGTGATCCCTGGTAATTTGAAAATGTAATCAACATTAATTTTGATGGGAAAAAAATGTGTGTGTTCCTGATCCCCAAACTTAACAATTATTTTTCCAAAAATAGTATCAAATTTAGTTAAAAGGAACACAATTGCTCCAATGGTTTATAGTAGTTATCTAAACACATTATAAAGAGACAGTTACCTCTTCATTAATGACTCAATGATACCACTGTTCACCGACTCCCATTAACTTGTGTAAAGCTTTTGTATTATGTAGTGTATACTTGCATTCGCAAACAAAGCAAATATACTCATTGTTTATGTGCATAGTATTTGTACTTTACTTAAAAAAAACAACAACAACACAGTAATTGTACAGTAAATGAAAGAATAAGCACCTTCAGTGTCATACTCACTGAAAAAAAAAAAATTAAAGAAAAAGAGATGGATTTTGGTGGTCTCATTGGGGAGGCTGGAGCTCCTCTTTTAAGGTGTGTTTATACTTTGCACCCTGCTACGTTTATCATTCAAGTGTTCACTGTGTGACACTGTGTGGTTGCGTAATTCCCCCAGTGTTTTTTCTTTGCCTTTACATATCAATCTTGCAGGTATTATCATTTCTGCCTGCACAGACTTTCATGTTTTGCTTAGGATCTGGGTGATTTCTCGCCATGAATTTGTGCAAATTTGGTTATCACTGTGTGCTTTTAATTTTGGATTGTGTAGATGCGACTAATGACACCACACAACTGTTCCTCCAATGAGTGCATGTTTTTTGGTCTAGTGTATGTGCAGTCGATGTGCACAGGGCCATGCAATTACAAGAGATACATGGTTGCTGATGCTAGGGTCCCCGTGCTGGGACTGATGATAAATTTACGTCACGTACACTGTAGCAGACCGTCTCAGAAATGTGGAAGCACTAAGAATAAATGGTCCTTTAAACATCCAACTCTGCTGTTCTGCAGGTTGCATTGAGGATATTCTTGGCAAACTCAAGGAAGTAAAAAAGTAAACATGAGTTCAAAAATGTTCAGCACAAAGAAAAGGACAGTTACTAATGAAAACTTCACACTTTAGCAGGGCCATCTTAACAGCATTATAGGTCCCTGGTCAAAGTAGTGTACTGGGGCCCCTATCTACACAACCACTCAGCAAGTCACAACATACATAAATTAGCATGGGGACCCTGGGCAACTGCCCAACGTGCCCATGCATTAAGACGGCCCTGCACTTAAAGATGTGTGAACTGAAAAGTACGCCTTCATTCTTACATAAAAAATTACAAAATCAGTTGTGCTGTATTTGTGATGAAACAGTTTGTTAAACACATTCCTAAAATAGGTTAGTGCAGCATATGATGATTTTCTTCTAGTCAAGAATATTAGGTGACTAAGCAGTGGCAGGTTAATGGAACATTTTAGGGTCACTGAGAAAGAACTGCTAACTTTTCAGTTTGAGCAAAACAGTGCAAAAGTTAAACAGTTTGTGAATTTAATACAGAATGAAAAGAAAATGGAAGTTGCTTTTTTGTCTGATACAACATCCCACCTCACTGACCTAAATGTCAAACTCCAGGATAGAAACGCCAGAATATGTGTCAGTGACTGCATGTGAGCAGTGCATTCTTTTTCAGAGAAAACTGAAGGTATTTAAATTTGACAAACAAGAGGTGCATGCTTCACTTACCAAAGCTTTTGACACAAACAAAAGGAAAGCATCAGCATCAAAATTATGTTGGGTTCCTGGAGAAATTGACTGAAACATCCAAAACCACGTTTTGAAAACTTCCTCCTGGGAAAACAAATCCTACTTGTTTTGAAACCCATTTACAGTAAAACAAATGTCACAAAATTCTCAATGGAAGCGCAGAAAGTCTGTCAGTGTATCAATGCTGCATCACTTGCATCCCAAGTATGTGCGTCTTGGGAACTGCACGTCTGACATTGTGGTCAGCAACACAGGAGCGCCACAAGGGACTGTACTTTATCCGGTCCTGTTCAGCCTATATACATCGGACTTCCAATACAACTCGGAGTCCTGCCACGTGCAAAAGTTTGCTGATGACACTGCTATCGTGGGCTGCATCAGGAGTGGGCAGGAGGAGGAGTATAGGGACCTAATCAATGAGTTTGTTAAATGGTGTGACTCAAACCACCTACACCTGAACACCAGCAAAACCAAGGAGTTGGTGGTGGATTTTAGGAGGCCCAGACCCCTCATGGACCCCGTGATCATCAGAGGTGACTGTGTGCAGAGGGTGCAGACCTATAAATACCTGGGAGTGCACATGGATGGTAAATTAGACTGGATTGCCAATACTGATGCTCTGTGTAAGAAAGGACAGAGCCGGTTATACTTCCTTAGAAGGCTGGCGTCCTTCAACATCTGCAATAAGATGCTGCAGATGTTCTATCAGACGGTTGTGGCTAGCGCCCTCTTCTACGTGGTGGTGTTCTGGGGAGGCAGCATTAAGAAGAAAGACGCCTCATGCCTGGACAAACTGGTGAGGAAGGCAGGCTCTATTGTTGGCATGGAGCTGGACAGTTTGACATCTGTTGCAGAGCGACGGGCGCTCAGGAGGCTCCTATCAATTATGGAAAATCCACTGCATCCACTAAACAGTGTCATCTCCAGACAGAAGAGCAGCTTCAGTGACAGACTGCTGTCACTGTCCTGCTCCACTGATAGACTGAGAAGATCGTTCCTCCCCCAAACTATGCGACTCTTCAATTCCACCCGGGGGGTAAACATTAACATTATACAAAGATATTGTCTGTTTTTTACCTGCATTATTATCAATCTTTAATTTAATATTGTTTTTTGTATCAGTAAGGTGCTGCTGGAGTATGTGAATTTCCCCTTGGGATTAATAAAGTATCTATCTATCTATCTATCTATCTATCTATCTATCTATCTATCTATCTATCTATCTATCTATCTATCTATCTATCTATCTATCTATCTATCTATCTATCTATCTATCTATCTATCTAAACTGAGTTGACAAGAAAACATCCTGTGAAGGAAGCTCTTTGTGATCCTGTTACTCTCTGGACATAGCTAGTTACTGCAGCAGATGTTCCCCCCCCTGCAAAAACTGGCCCTTCAAATTCTGACCATGTTAACCTCGACATACTTTTGTGAATGAGCATTTTCAATTATGAATATGAAACTCAAACCTCACACTGCAGCAGATTCACCATTAACAACCATTTGCATGAGTGTCTTCCTTTGGCCATCACATCTTTTTTACCATATTTTAATAGGTTATTTACATCAAGAAGATGGCATTTTTTCTTATTGAAAAAAGTGCAATTCTTACTTGGCACATTGTTTTTGAATTGGTTTAGACATAATTCTGTTCCGTGTTTATTTGATCATTAGACTGCAGTTTCTGGACCTTCAGGGAAAAATTTGGCAAGTGGACATTTAAGATTTAGGTTTGAGTATCACTGTATAGGAAGGACAAGAGAGACCAGAGGTTGAAGGTGAGGCTTCAGATCCAATAGTGACACATGAGTTAATTGCATAAAAGAACAATAGCATACTGGCATGCTTGGCTTCTTGTGTTTTTTTTCCAACAGCTAACTATAGCACTCACTAGAAAATGCTGCATTAATTCTTCTAACTATGACGACAATGCCTCATATTTCAAAGGGTATTAAATGAAAACCTTTGGAAAAATGTTAAAACATGTAACTCATGACCTTTGCATCTTTGGGGTACTCGTTTACATAAACACATATGTATAGATATATACACACATACGCATATTGGGTAGCTTTAAGTGCAATTTGCAACTGTCCAAGGTCAAACCAAAATCCCCATCATAGAGCTAAACACTGTTTTCAAAATGGATTTACTGTCTTACCATATGTAGTTTTACAATGGTTTGTCAATGTTGACATGTGAACTGATATGTTATATTTCAGAATATCATGTCTAACAGTCTGCCTGATATATCTTGGACAACATGAAGGATGGTGTTGCTAGACTCCAAACTCCTTCCCCATCATTTTAATGCTGGTAGAATTTCTAGTTAAGTCTTTTAGAAAAGGGAGAAACATTGAATGTTCCTTGCATACTTAAAATTACCCATTTACAGGAACCCCACTGTTTGCAGCACGCATTGGAAGTTTTGTGAGGATCTGGAGACTAATATTGATGTAATGGTTGGATTCAACTAAGCTCCAATCTAATATAAAACGCCTGTGCAATTCAACTTTCATTAAACCTCCATTTAGCACACAGTCTATACAGATTGAGTTAGTAATTAACATCCATCCATTTTCCAACCCACTATATCCTAACACAGGGTCACAGGGGTATGCTGGAGACAATCCCAGTCAGCACAGGGCGCAAGGCAGGAACAAATCCCGGGCAGGGCGCCAGCCCACCATAGAGTAATTAACATTCTTAAGTTTATATTATCTTTTTTTCCAGCTTCCATTCCCACTACAGTTTGCTAGTAATTTGACAAAATTAAATACTAGGTAAGTCTTGATAGTTTAATGCTAAGAAAAAGCTAACATTTTTATCCATACTACAGCAAATGAATTCCAGCAAAGATATCAACTCAGTTTATTAAGCTTTTACTGCATACTTACATCTGTATATCCTCCACTTTAAAAAAAAATTCAAACAACTTGCATTACTGTTTCTTAGAATACTTATATTTCTTAGAATCTTTTTCAATCAGTCCAGTGATAGTCCCACTTATCCAACTGCCGTTTACCGCTGCAGTGTTCCTGACTGGAGGTTGATGTCACGATGATAAAAACTATACAATGGTAAAAACAATATACAGTATATTACAAATTTTACCTAAGCATATTTTACCACTAATTCTGTACAGTTGTCATTTCATGCCAAAATGCACAGTGTCACACGCGAGCGATTAGGGGGCAGCTAAAGGACCCGACAAGACGTGTGAAACCACAAGACGGGGGACTAAGACAATATGTTAACACCCCTCTCTTTGTTTTAACAGGAAAGACGAACAACAAAAACCCACGGCACCTTGAATTTGTGTCAAAAGCCTCATCCAGACATCCAAGCCACTTCCGTATTATTCCTAAAACCCCATGATGACTTCACCTCTGGTTGCTTACAGCTGACATCACCACCGCCCTAACATCCTCCACGTATTTCCTCCCATCATTCCTACTTCTGTTCTCCATCACATAAATTCTTCCATGTTACTACCATTCTCTGTCAATTTTATATTACAAACCTGACCATTATAGAGCACTCTCACGTTCTTACTGTGGTTTACAGTATACAGGGACAGAATCCGCAACCCTTAAACTGTGTTTCTGTGTTTTCTTCACAACAGCTAAGAGGCAAACATCAATACTGTTAATATCAGCTCCTGTCAGTCATGGTGCCATTCCAAGCTGTCATGCTGGAATCTTATAATCACAAATGTGCACAAGGTGCTCAGTAGTTTTATAGTGTTTGTGAGAAACAGAAAAATTATGTTAAGTTTTCACTCTTTTCAATAGCTTGCTTCTTATTTTCACTTTGCATTCACTGCCCATTTAATAAATATACTGTAGGGGCACTAATTCCACTGGATGTCAAGTTTTTATGAAAAATAGTATTTAATTAATTAAAGGTAAAATGTACCTTCCCCACCCCTTGGGAAAAAAGACTACATCTTATAAAGTACTAGACTTAGGGTCATTTTCTTCATCTTAAGGTAACAGTGTTTTCCATCATGTTGGCAAACCTCTCTTTCCTTTCAATGTACACTGTATTTTTTTAAGCATCCTTTCAAACCTAAACCTAATCAGGTAAATATAAGTGTTGTTTTTTGGTTGATTACACTACATACAAATGTAACTTCACCACAATAACACATCAAACATTGATTTTAGCACTATAACAGCAAAATTTCTCCTTGTTTCTATTTGGAGGACCCCAATCTAATTAGGCTAAAGAACTGGCTGTTTACCTTTTACAACTTGACCCTTCTGGACTTGTCTACATCATTAATGAATGAAGCATCCAGCCACCCCATTCAAAAGCGGGATTCTGCCACTTCCAAAGTTAAGTCTTTTATGTGCAGAAGCTTGTGATGCAGTCACTCCCTTCAAGTGTAGTGGTGTGGATGATTAGCACTGCTTCAGTTCCTTGTGGTATGGCACGGGATGTGCCACTGGATGGGTGTGGGGTGACGTGTGGATTTATTTCATATATCGATTGCTTCTCATTTTGATATATTGATTTCTTTTTGATTTTCTTCAAAAAAGATCACAAAAAATAAAGCACTGTCTAAGAACAAATATAGCTATTATATTTATCTTTCAAAACTTCAGTGATATTTTCTAACCTCACTAAATCTGTTCATAAGAGTATTGCTTCCAACTGCCATACAATTTTGTAATTCTGATATTAACAACTAAACAATACATTAAGTTTCAGGAAAAGTAGCCTTGCTCATAGATCATAACAACACACAAACACTAGACTAACTGACAGTACGTTCACACACAATAGCACTTCATAAAAAGTCTGACTGCAACAAGCCTAGTAAAATTAAGCACTAATAAATGGCTAATTGACAGAAATTGACTAAGATGGAATTGTGAAATCACATAAGGGCACTGCTCACTTAATGTAGATGTGCACATAGACTGCTTAAATTAAAAAAATTAGAACTATGTTCTGATCCTTTTTTCTTCATTACAAAGTTGTTGTCGATTTTAAGCCTATGTGTATTGTTTATGGGATATAAATGAATCACATTACTTAAAAAGGAACACATACTTTAGTTTTGCTAGTTGATATTATAATGGACAAGCCAATCATAATTTTAAAATGATAATTTGTAAAAAAAAAAAAACATAGCCTTTGCTTTGGAATTGTTAGTGTGATTACACCAAGCAGCATAGTATTTCTATTTTTTAATACTTCCTGGAGCAACAAAAAACAAGAATTATTTTTGAAGCAATATTAACAGAGGATGACCAGTATATAGTAGTTCTGAATCCGAGGGGCACATATTTTATTTATTTTATTTGCAAAAAGTTTGCATAAGGGACTGTATGAGTGACAAGTAAACAATATGGAGTAAATGGAGTCAATATACAGTATACTGTATATGGATATAAAATTGATCTAAAAACAGAAACCAAATAGTTAAATGTAACATTGTGTACAGTTTTGTTCTCCACATTATAAATAAAATATATTAGTAAACTTCTACACATATCTTAGAACTGTGAAGTATAACCTATTAAGAAAGGCCTAAGGAGTTGAATCTCTTCAGTTTGAGTAAATAGAGTGTAAAACATGACATAACAGGAATGTTCAAAATCATGAAGGGTATTAATATGGTGGACGCTACCTTATTGAAGTGTTGATTATGAACCATTGTGGAGAACTTATGCAGTACCATTGTTATATGTGTGCCACGTTTAATAAAACAGGAAAAAAAAACATTATTCATTTGACTAACATTGATGATTAGTTAAGTGCTCTGCCGAATGCTCTTTTATCAGCTGAAAACATTTTCAAAGAATGAAATATAATTTGCTTAAATTGTTTAACTCTTTTTGTTACAAGCACTTTAACATATGCCATGCTCATTTCCAAGCTCCTTGTGGTGTACGTCAGTGTTGCATTTTTGTGTTTTCTGTGGTAATTGTACTGATAAATGTTTATGATGATAAACGGTTTAAAGTAAAGACTGATTGATTTACCCACATATCTGTGGGTTTCCTCTAAGTACTTCAGTTTTCCTCCCACATCTCAAAGACTCTAAATTGGCTCTTCAGGGGAGATTGTGGGCATACGATGTGAGTTGTCAAAGCTTGAGTCCTGTCTTCTGCCCAACGGTAATTTGGATAGACCCCTGCTTTACATGACCCTGAACTGGATAAGCAGGTAAGAAAATGAATGAATGGATGATTGAATGTTTGACATCTGTATCTACTCTATAACTCTTTTTATATTTACTATGAGTTACCAGTTAAGAGAAAATGGCTGACAAAAAGTACACTCCCAACATGTAGGAAGGTCATTTAATTTGGAAAAGTTAATAATGCAGTATGAAGAAAATTTAAAAACTGCAAGTACACTGTCAGTATGTTTTTAGCTAATATCCACTAGTTATCCATCCATCCATTTTCCAACCTGCTGAATCCGAACACAGGGTCACGGGGGTCTGCTGGAGCCAATCCCAGCCAACACAGGGCACAAGGCAGGAACCAATCCCGGGCAGGGTGCCAACCCACCGCAGAACACACACAAACACACCCACACACCAAGCACACACTAGGGCCAATTTAGAATCACCAATCCACCTACCCTGCATGTCTTTGGACTGTGGGAGGAAACCAGAGCGCCCAGAGGAAACCCACACAGACACGGGGAGAACATGCAAACTCCACGCAGGGAGGACCCGGGAAGCGAACCCAGGTCTCCTAACTGCGAGGCAGCAGCACTACCCACTGCGCCACCGTGCCGCCCTCCACTAGTTATAATGAAGTAATTCTAATTGAAAACTCTAAAAAATGTGATATGATGCAACAGGTACAGCTATTAAAGTGCATTACATTTGCAGATATTCCAGTTATTAAATAAAATGACATGAAAAAAATGCATCTTGCATCACTAACTACATTTTAAAAAAAAATGCTGGTTGAATTCTCAAATTTTAATCAATATGAATTTTAATATGTAAATGTCATTAAAAATGTTACCTAAATTACTTGTATAGCTAAGATTTTTATAGCTGATTATTTTTATTTCTTCAAATTGCAACCCTTATATCCGAAATGCTTGTGGCTTTCCTTTGCATATCTGTTGTTTTCTGGTAAAAAACGTGAGTGGTAGAAAAATGGAAGCAAGACAAGAACCAGCCTTGAGAGAGAGAATGCTACTCCAATATAGCACTTCCTGACACAGACACTGACTCTCACTGATCAGTTCAGTCTTGCCAATCTCTCTGAAATGCGTTTGGATTGAGAAAAGATATTACTGTCCCTGAAGGCAACTTGCACAAATCCAAGGAGGGCATCCAAATGCCACAGAGGACACTGTGGGATAAAACTGAACAGGTGTTTAAGCATTTTGTAGAGGCAACAATCACTTGGGCAAGGATTCAAGCTCTTAGTGAAAATCACACATATTGAACTTAGATGTGCAGAAAGACAGATGAGTGTTTAAGTCTGTTGCATGAAATAGAAAATGAGCACATTTGTTTTTAAAAGTGTACAAAATAATTTGAAAAGTGATAAAAGCTGTGTAAATCCTTTTGTGAAAATGCGTAGGTTGTTATTTAAAATATATATATCTTCTATAAATGACAGAACTCCTGTCAGCTCTTGCCAGGAGAGGTAAAGGATGCAGTTTGGTTTATATTAAGAAACTTAATTTGCTGTTCATGCAGGGAATGCTTATGAAAATGCCTTGACTCCTACTATTAAATTATCTCTGTATAAAAAATACCCTAAGGGACAAATAGAGTTTGTTTATTAGAACTTATTATATGAGCAGTTAATGAGCAAGTCATATACAGTAAAACTCACTAGTTTTAATTAGATTTTTTTTCTTCCAAAGCTCCTTTTAAATGTGCATGATAATAAGAATACCTATCTATCAACAATGTGACTGTTACAGACTTTCATTGTGGAAAAAGAGGAATAAGCAGTGTTGAGATGTGATTCCATTATCAGACACTATGAACAGCCCAGCTGGAAGCCACAATTATCAAATTGCCTAGAGGACCATTGGGCTCTGGGAACCCAAAGTAAATCCTTCCAGACTTCTTTCACATCACTGAACTGATTATTTCTCATGCCAGATTATTTTTTTTTTTACTTCCATCAGCACTGACTTGATTTAAAAGATTTTATACCTCGTCATGAATTAAAAAGATTTTAAAAATTCCAGAAACCATCTAAAAAGAAGAAAACTAATTGTATTGCAGAACCATTTAAAATTAGTCCATAAACTAAAAAACATTTTTAGCATGTATAAATGAAACATTATCTTTCTACTTTTTTCTGACAGTTTAAAGTCTAAAATAAATATACATACTATATATATATATATATATATATATATATATATATATATATATATATATATATATATATATATATAATTCATTTCACATTCTTGTATTAATCTTTCAATTATAGTTTTTACTTCAGCGATATAACAGTACAGCAGTTCCACCATGAAATATGTTTTTCTTTTCTTTTTTGAATATTGATTTTAGCTGAGTATCAATATCAATATCTTTAGCTGTGTATCAATAGCTGAGTAAACACATAATATTTACCAGTTTAACAATTGGTAATGATTTAGCAGTGAAATTATCAATTATATAGCAGTGAAATAATCAATCATAATTTTTACTTCAGTGATATAACAGAACAGCACTTCTAACATTACATATATTTTCCTTGTCTTTTTTGAATATTGTCTTTAGCTGAGTAGGTGTATCAGTAGCTAAATAAAGACATAATATTTACCGGTTTAACACTAGTAATGATTTAGCAGTAAAAAATGTAATGATATAAGCGCTTTTGAAAAGAAGTGCCATGTTACCATGAGAAACAGCCTGGCTACCTTGTCGGTGCTCTGCAGTTGTTAGAACATTTATCCTTTAGTCTTTGTGCAAAGGCTGCATTGCAATCTTGCAGTTCAGTAACTGCTTGTTAGTCAATAACTGACAGTTTTGCAGCAGGGTAGACTTTATTTGTAATAAAACATTGTTTACTGTTTAAAGCAAAACAAAGAGAAGAACGTGTTTAGACAGAAAAGGATCTAGACTTGAAGACCAGGTACATAGCCAATCATTTATTTTGCAGAGTAAATGAATACCCACAATAGGTTTTAAGGGCTTCTTCAACCACTAAATGTCAGCTTGAACTATTTACAAATGAGTTCTACATGCTCTACCAATGTTCTGGCCATGGGAAACATTATTCTCTAGGCACAGGTTTTGTAGTCCAAGAGTATGCTGTCACTATTTCAATCCTTTGGTGTTCTGACCCCAGCAGATGATGTGCTATTCACACACTGATATAATGGTCCTAGTGCACATCTTCACCTTTTGTATCCTTCCAGTTCTAGCCCTAGAAGTTTTCATTCCATTTCAACCATTCTGGGGCTTTTTTCTCCAGAAAACATTATACCAATACACTTTGATGTTTCAGGCTCAAGTGTATGGCAACCAGTGGTTTTGCTCTATAACCAATTCTCCAGGTCTTTTCTGCTACTGGCTGTTCAGAAGCTATTTGTACCTCACTGATACCATTCAGCATTTATCCCGACTGAATCTCCAGTTCTCATTTGCCAACTCAGTAGCTTCTTCCATCTTCTTAATGTAATGGTTGTCCTGCATATTACAATTGTCGCTTCATCCCTGGGCCGGTTCTAGACAGGCATATATGAGGGGGCAGACAGAAATGTGAGGGGGGCACATGGTGGCGACGGAGGCAGGAAAGGGGTGGAGGTGCTCTGGATGACTGCATTTGTCATGTAATTGGATTGCACTTTGTCAGGCCTCTACCCTAAAACCTGTCCAACTTGGGTGTCCCACCTGAAGGCTAAGCTTCTGCTGGTGTAGCTCTCAGGGTCACTGAGGCACGCAAACCACCTGACCACGATAAGGTGGCAATCCATCAGGAGGAAAACTGAAAATAAAACAACAAAAAATAAAATAAAATATTCCTTATCAGATTATAACAACTAAAAACATGACATTTACCTTAATTGGATGGCCTATATCAAATATATTTGAACCCAACAATAACACTTCTCACTATTGCCAATATTAACAAAACTAAAAAGGGTAGGCCAAGTTATAAACAAAAAAAAAAACAAATTCACCAAGTCTTGAAAAATAAAACTGAAAAACAGAATAAAAAAAAAAAATAAAATAAAGAATAAAATAAAATATCCATCCAGATCTTCACAGCCAACAACATAAAATTTATCTTAATTGGATGGCCTAATTCTCAAATAAATTTGCAAAATAAAGTAAGAATAAAATAAGACCTCCTCAATATGGCCAATATTTACAAAACTAAAAAGGGTTGGCATAGTAATTAAAAAAAAAAAACAATTCACCATGTCTTTTCCTACAATTCTCAAACTAATCTGTAGAACACAACAGATTTAGAATAGAACATTTTAACGTTTCCTTCTTTTTCTTCTTTTTTGTCTTGTTTTAAGCTTGTTTGTTTTGCATGCAACTGAACTCTCTGTTTGCAACTGAACAGCTCCACTCTCCTTTCTCCTCAATCCACTCTACAACAACAGTCTCCTGTTTCCCTTTGCAAAAACTCTTACAAGTTCAACCATATCCAAGTTATTTGTTATGGACTTCTCATGGGCCAAGATCACCAAATTCCTCTTTCTTTTATGTAACATGGTGCAACGATAGGGGGCTAGGACCCGTGACAAAGTGGAGAAGGAACTCTCACACGATGCTGAAGACACACCAATTACCAGGGCTGTTACATACAATTTATACAACTCAGGAAAGGCTTCCTTATACTCCTGCAGGAGTTTACACACAGTGCACAGGTCTGTTTCCTTTGAACATTTTTTCAGCAGCATCTGTTTTGCCACAAGAACTTCATTTTCCAGACTTACAACATCTGCTACAGTGCCAGCCATCACAGCCAGAGGGTGCAACAGGGTGGGATCTAGAAATGCGCTAGATTTGGGTGCAAGACTAGATATGGCTCTCATCAGGTCAATATTCATGTGTGAAAATCTAGTTTCCATTTCTGAAATGGCCCTGTCAAGGATGTTGAGCAGGGATCTTTTCAGAGACTGATGGGGGGAAATGGTAGGGTCACCAGAGTCTGTATGGCCCAAAGTTGAGAGCACAACACTTTGACCCAGGTGTTTGCTCATTGTTCTCCTTCTCTTTGTTGGATGTGACTCATCCTCAGCAGGAGATGATGCTCCCCAACAGTCATCCTCACGGATGTTTTTTAAGGAGTCCAGTGCTGCACTAATAACCTCAGAAGCACTGCACAGATGAACTGACTGAGACTGTAGAATAGCATTTGCTGGTTTCAAGACACCAAGCACCCGCACTAGGAACTTTCCAATCTCAAAGATGTGATGCCTCTTAATTTGGCATAGCAGGCCTGATGCCTCGGTGCACAGGTCAACTGCAGCATCATCATCCTCTGTCATCTCAGATAGGATACTAAGGATTTGTTCTTGATTGTCCACAGTGCACCTTGTCACCTCATAGTGGCTTGTCCATCTATCTCAAGCAGCCTTTTTAGACAAGGTGCATCATGTTTATTGAGCACATAGTGGTGGGGAAAAAGGTTGTATTGTGAACTAGACAGGCTAAAAAATCTTTTTGCACACGGCTCACTCTGCATGGCATGCACAACTACTAAGTGCAGTTGGTGGTTGTAGCACTGGATGTATGGGACATAGCTGTCAAGCCTCTTTTGGAGCAGAGCTTTTACACCACCTCTAACCCCACTCATCACAGAAGTCCCATCATAACACTGGCTAAGTATACTGTCAGCACTGTAGCCAGCATCAGAAATGTGTAACAGTATCTCAGAGGTGATGTACTCTGCATCAAGTTGTTGCAAGTCAAGCAACCCAATAAGATGCTCCTCTGGCATGGAATTTCTGACAAACCGTATTATCACAGACAAATTTCCACATTGCATCTATCCCTGGTCCAATCACTTTTGAGGCAAAACCCTGCAGAATCAGCACTTTCATATTTTTTCCTGACCTCTCCAAGCACCATGTCAGCCAGTGTTTGGATAATTTCATTTTGGATATCCTTGTGTATGTGTATTTTGCATTTTTTGGGATACCCTTATCAATGCTTGCTAGCTTCTCATCCATCTCTAAGGTATATTCCATCAATTTTAGAAAAATACCTGAAGCAATGTCATCATCATTACCCGTTGCATCATGTCTCAAGGTTTCTGCAGTCCCACAGAGCCCCAACTCATTTACACAGAGAAACCTTATAGCACTACCAATACTCTTGACATAGTAATGGTTTTTTTTCAAGTTGTGTTTTACCAACCAACATTGAATCCACAGTCCCCCCTGTGGCCTCTCTGCTTTTATGCTCAGTCCAGATGGTTGAAGCATGCACATGGTTGTGGCTGGACACATGCCTCTGTAGCCCCTTGTCTCGATCAAGTGCTGCTTTCCAGTTGTTAAAACCAGTTAAGGTAAAAACTACATCCCTCTCATTAACAGTGCTGCCATATTTCCGACAGGGGAAACAGAAGCATGCGTCCCCCACAACAGAGTACTCCAGCCATGGTCATGTGCGGTACCAGGCAGGATTGAATAATCTTAATGTTGTACCACCAAATACACGTTTGGGGTAACTACCCTGGATTGGCTGGGATGGTGTATTGCCATTTAAGTCACAGGGTAGCTGAGCGGGTTGCTTTGGGGCAGCAATTGTTGGCAGAGGTACAGGAGAAGCAGTGCCTGTTGATGCTACAGGAGTAGACATGCTAGCTGCTGTCTCTGATGTACCAGCAGCAGCATCACTTTTTAAAAGCTTGGAAAAAAGGATGCATCTCACAGCATTAACTTTCCCTTTGTGAGCTGCTGGAAGCTGGGGTGGAAAGTGAATAAGCTTTACTAAAATCGCTGTGATTACATCAGTATATGAAACGAGAAAACTGTTGAGTGCAGAGTTGAAAGCTGGGATGGGGCTTTGTGTCAGGGTCTGACAGACACAGGTCCTCCAGTCGGCTCTATGCAGCAGACAGGCTCACAGTGGTGCTTGTGGGATCAAGAAAGAAACACTTCTCTACCAGACTGAAACTGAAAAGAACAATGGACTAGTCCCCCATTGACTGTACAAATATAGATGTATTTTTTAGTTGTTGTTAATTATCTCACGAGTTGCTATGATTTTGACGACAGAGATTTGCTTCTTCTTCAAACCCTCCCGCTGTTGCGCAGCTCATTTTGCTCTGCCCTGCCTACTGAGAAACCTGATACCGGGTCATTTGCATACTAACAGTGATTGGATGTTTAGCTGGGGGGAGGATGAGTGGGGGATCTCTGCCGAGTGCTGTGTGAGCCTACGAACAAACAGAGCACGGAGGGAAAGAGCGAACAAGAGGTGAAACCTATCATCTCATTTGTGCCTTTTCCAGTGGATTTTTCAGCTACTGTAGTAAATATTGTCCATATTCAGTTTGTGGGTAATCTATTATTTTCTTTCTCAACTTCTAAAAGTTTGATTTAAGGGGGCAGGACATTTGTTTAAGGGAGCATTGCCCCCTCTTGCCTCAGCGTAGAACCGGCCCCGCTTCATCCCTCTACTACTGCTGCTGCCTTTTCACAGCCCACTGGTATTAATGGTGGGTTCTCTCACCTCTTTATCAGGGGTACTCTTTGGTTTCAGTAACACTATTCATACTGTAATGTACATGCTCAGACATACCATGACATGTATACCCACTCACATTACATAAGCACCTAGCACTGCTCTGGTCTCCAAACTGTTCTTGTTAGGAAAATGTTCAGAGCCTCCCAGAACGTTCAGCACCAGAATTTGCATGGAGCAGCCTGTGGTTTATTGTCTGTACCTGATTGGATGATTTGCCTGCTGTAGTTTAGAGCTGCTCTAATTTGCATTCCTCTCAGGCTGTCAGCTATTCACCTCTGTGTCTAAATGCCCCATATGCAAATTGATGTTATAGGTTCTAGGCCAGCAACTGCCAAGTCTTTGCAGTATTTTTCTGGCTTCTCAGGGTAGAATGGCAGATGGTAAGTGTTTGCTTAAATACAAACTAAAAAAAAAAAAAAAACCTTGGTTGGTGATCTTCGCTTTTTTTTTTAGTGTAGTTCAATTTTGTGATATCTCAGTTTGATGGGTGCTAAATAATTAAGTATAAAATATAGAAAAGCAACAGGTTTTGTTTAACTATATTCATGGCAATGATCCTAATACTGAGAATTGTGTGCTAATGTTACTTTTAACTGCACTATGTATGCAGAAATAATCCAGATGTTCATTGATTCACTTAATGCTTTTTCTTCAGAATTATGTAATTATTGTTATTGTGCTTTTGGCCCACAGACAAAAGAATGAAGAAAACATAGAGGTGAACTTTTGTTTGTTTAAGGATTTACAGAAAGTCTAATAAGTTTTATGTTATATGAAGCCTCCAAGTATAAAGAATTTCCTTTTTAAATTACTAAAGTTAGAGTTTAAAAGAAAAAAAAGAAAGAAATAGAACTTTTGGGTCAGGGAGGAGAGTAGTTAAAGGCATCTAGCTTTAGGATGAAAACACAAGAACAGTATTACAGTGGCCTTTAAACACCTAATGTAGGAGAAAGTCAATCAGGTATTCAGGAAAGATCTGAATAAAAGAAAGAAAATGAGAATTTAAGACTTTCGAAACCACAACAAGAGAGTAGCACTTTTTAGATAATTATAAAATACAATTAGCTGTTTGAGCCTCAGGAAAATCTGTTTGAGAGGATGACACCAGCAAGGCCAAAAAGATTCAAAAACCTGGTGTTGTGAATTTCAGCAGCAAATATATAATAGATTCAGATTCAAAAGTGAAAGTTTGTCTATAACCATTGGGCTAAAATTAATTAATGTTAATGTTTTCCCAAACTAATACGTTACTTCCAGCCATAATTATAAGTTCAGTGAGGATTTAATAAAGGAAGTATTGGGTATTGTTCACAAATTTCATCATTGTGCATCATTCTCAACCTAAAAATAAAATCTGGCAATAAAGCAATCTAGCAGCCATGATTAAAAAATATATATTTTATTTTATGGCCAACTGTACCCTTCAAATATATTATGTCTAAATTCTCTCAAAACATTTTCCAGGCATAAAAATTATATTTTTAAAAATTGTATTTTATGGCAGTACAATGATGCTGTGGTTAGACCTGCTAATTTGCAGTGCAAACCACGCAAAGTCAGTGTTTATGTGGAGTATTCATGCTCTTTTATATCACATTGCAACAGTCCATTGCAGGACATGCTCAAATAAATATACATGTTAGACAGCATAAAGGAGTGTGGGTGTTCATGATTGTGACCAGCAATGGACAGTTGCCCTTTCCAAGTTTGGTTCATACCTTTTGCCTGAAGTGGCTGGGATAGTTACCATTTCCATCATATTGACTTGGATTAAGCACGGATGGAATAAAGTATTAGGTAACTGTTCTTTTAGAAGTATCAATATCAGACAGTTAATACCTACCATCAATTATATTTATAATTGGGGTGGATTTCACTGTCGTAACTGGGGATACAGTGAAATTGCATCTTATGTTTAAATATGATAAAAACTTTGCTGAAATTTACAAAATTAGCTTTGGTTTACAACAAAATTGTTGCTTTAATTTTGGATAAAATGTAAATGCCCGTGGCAGATAAAGGAAGAAAAAAAAAGCAATAGCCCAGGAAATAAAATAATAAAATGGAGCAGAAGACAACACTATCAAGGGAAAGGTAAGATGTCAAAATGTTGAGAAAAGTTCTTTCTCTTCATCTTTTCCCACTTCCGTGTGAGGTTGATGTACTTGATCAGCCTCCTCCAACAAATTGGTCCTATACCTCTTCACCAATCAAGCTCTTTTTTTTCAGATTTTCTGTCACTTTATCCATCCACCTCTGCTTTGGCCTCCCTCCCTTTCTCTTCCTCTGTACTTCCATTCCCATCACTCTTTTGCCCACATACACATTGTCTCTCCTCATCACATGTCCATACCACTTACACCTATTTTCCTGTTCTTTTCTAGATATCTTCCCCACTTTTGTTGTACCTCTGATTGTCTCATTTCTTATTCTGTCCTTTTCTGTACTTCCACACATCCATCTTAACTTTCTCATTTCTGCCATATCTGACTTTTTCTCCTGCGCTTCCTTTACTGCCCATGTCTCAGATTTAAACATCATTGCTTGTCTTACCACTGTCTTAAAACCATACCTTTAACCTTCACCTTAATTCTTCTATCACACAATACTCCTGATACTTTCTTCAAATTGTTCCATCTTCACTGCACTCTGTGGGTTATACCTGCATCAAGTTTTTCACTGATTCTAGATACTGTATTTAAATTATATCCATTCTTTTCAATAGCTGTCCTTGCAGGCTAACTTCTAAATTCATCATTAAACCTAATATATTCTGTCTTCTTCCTATTTATCTTGAATTCTCTATCTTCCAAAGCCAAAAAGCAAATATCAAGCTCTAAGGACAAAATTTCAAGCAAGAGAATCTAATTCCATCTATAGTCTTTCGTTATCTGTATTGCATGTTAAATATTTATTTTTGAAGGGTTGTTATGTAAAGCTTGGAAAAGCTTTGTGACATCAGATGCCACATTGACACAAGTTATGTGGCCGGTGACCAGCCATAGTGACCATAAACAGTGTGCTTTGCTCATGGAAAAGCACAACTCAACATAGTAGTGTCCATGCAAAACAAAAATGGTGTTTTTGACTTTTCTATGAAAGGAGATTTGTGTTTAGTCTTCCAAAATACTGTATAATCTAGGAGTTTATTTATCAACTCATCAGTTTATAAGCTACAAGTTGTGAATTGCTGAGGATACTGGTTGCATTGGTCCTGCACCCTTGTGTTTTAAAGTCCATTCTTTTATACATTGTACCAAAATTACACTTTAATCAATTTACATGTATTTACCAGATGAAGTACCTTTGCCTCTAGCAGATCTCACTCCAAGTATTCAGTTTCCTCCCAAAGATATACTACGTTTTGGTTTATTGGCAGTTCTGAATTGAAATGACATTCATTATGAAATGTAGGTTGTGACGTACTGGTACAGAATTTAGTGATGCAGACTCGCAGCTGCAGAAGACATTGCTCTTATCTTAGCTTGGTGTGTGTGGCATTTGTAATTTCTCCCACATCTCAAAGATGTTTGATAAAATTGACTACTCTGAGTTGACCCACGAATGTCGAGTTTGGGTCCATGCCCATCAATGGACTGGTGACTAATCCTGGATTAGTTCCTGCCAGGCAGAAATTCCTGATACCCAAAAATTCTATTGTGTAGTTTCTCTAAATAGGTGAATAAAATTATTTTAAATGTTGATATGGAAAATACAGTAATCGGAAACTTGTAAAAGTCTTTTCTATTATTTTAAAAACCTCAAATCTGAATACATTTTAAAGCATTTCATCAAATGGTTTTGTAAGAAAAAAATGAATATGATACTTTAACTGTTCTAAAAACACAACAGACTATGAGTGGACCGTTATCCCATATAATTTTCTGGCAGTACTATACATTTTTTAGATTTTAAAATACAGCATATTTATTATTATAAAAGATTTCCAATGAAATATATTTTTTGCAAATTATATTGTTTACCACCAAAATGATGACTAATAATATTGTAAATATCAAACATAATCAGTGTATGTGTCTCTGCACATATATTTGTAATACTGCAAGTTACAAGACCTATAAAAAATAAATTAGCTCCACTGATGACTATGACTATGCATTTTTATTCTATAATCAAGACGCTGAAAGGTTCTTGCAGTTCTGTACAGAATAATTTCATTTTTCACACATAAAGTGTTTTCAGAAGGAACATCTAAGACACAAAAAGAAATGCAGCAAACCATGCAAAAATAGAAAAACAAATCCATGCAGAAACTTTCTCTCATTTGCCACAATTTCCAATGTGGATATGAACTTCTTTGCAAGTGTTTAAATGAAAACATCTTTAACTTATTTCTCTTCAGCAAACTTTACTTAAGTGTGATTTTTTTTGCCATAGTGTTTTCATTTGAAGCATACTGTATGTAAAAGGACTAAGGAAAATATAGTAATGGTTAAATGTAATAGTTCTCTTTAAAGATTGTAGGTTTCCTGCAGGAACCTGCAGACTCAAGTGTGTGCAGAATGGCAGTATCACATCCTCTGTGCTAGTCTTCAACACAAGCACCCCACAAGATACTGTAATGGTCCCTCTGTCATACTCTAATACATAAATGTGGAGTCAGACACACCTCCATCATTATATTTGCTAATGACAAAGCACTCATAATCATCAACAATGATGATGCCTTCTAACACAGTGGTGTAAAGATTGATAAACCTCCCACAATTAATATCAGTAAGCAGGATGCAGACTGTACTGCCTTCTACATTGAGCAGCTTTTAATTATTTTGACAACCATCCAAAGGAGGACCTGAAGTGGCCACAAAACATACTGTCTGTAGTCAAAAGGCTCATCAGTGCTGTTACTTTCTTAGGGGTTCAAGGAAAGTCTATATAACTCAATACACTGTATGCATAGTGTAGTCTATCTTTATTGGCTGCATATCATACTCCTTGACCACAAAGCACTTCAGAGGGTGTTGAGGGTGGCAGAGAAAATTGCAAGAACTTCATTCCATTCTGTTCCAGACAAATATGACAAGGTGCCTTAGTAAGATAAACAGTATTATAAAAGACCTCAGCCATCCTGCACAGTCACATTGCTTTATCTCCCCATTGATCAAATACTCCATGACCATTAGCATTCACACCAGTAGATTCCAGGACAGGCTGTATAAATACAGAGCATAGAGTTATTCAACAGCTAATCATAGTGCCAAATATTTTCTCTTCTGTATTTACTGTATATTGCTTTGCCTGTCACATGATCTACATGTCCAGAATGTTGACAGAAAGTACTGAACATCTGAACATCTCCGGAAATTAGAAAAGGGATCATTCTACTTGGTATGATATACTGAAAAAGGCTTCTTTAATGTCCACTTAGAGATGTTACTGCAGTCACTTAATGGTAAGCCTCACAAAATGACAACAAGCTGAAAATAGAATCTGATTTTGCTGGAGACCTGGAGAAGTTGGATCTAAGGTTCTGCACAATATCAGAGGAAATGGAACTTGAGTTCAAACATATTGACTCTTATCAGGTCATGCTTGTTTCCCAGGATCTAGCCTATCCAATGATGCTAGTAAAGAAAACTGAAGATGAAGTTTGGGATCTGGGTACAACCTGGGTTTCACCACACCACGGTTTTTCTGAAGCCACAGTGTAAGGGGTATCTGTTGGGCTGGAGTGTCACTAAGTTAACCTTAGTCTGGGGTATCACTACATTCTGACAATATAATAAAGATAAAAGTATTAAATCATGAAATATTTTTCTTTTTTTTTGTAAAAAGAAACAAAACCGGCATGCATGAAAATAAAACTGCTCATTTCTAGATACGTATTATAGGATAATTTTTCAACACTGTCTCAAAGAAGCATAAACACCTTCATTCACACCAGAGAAAGTGGATAAAGTAGAGCTGTTGTTCTGAGAAAGGTCTTTCTTTCTTTTCATTTGAATAAAGGTCATTTTGTGGGGCACTTAGTATAATCATCAATGTTTAGAAAAGTACATAACACCATGTGCTCATTCTGAAATACATCTTGCATCGTCTCTTTCACTATAGTCTCATGAAGGTTAATGCCACTCATTGTAATTTTTCCTTATTCTTTAACCCTGGTACATGTACGGTATAACAATGGAACAGCTTAAGTTCTCTACAGATGTTCATTCATTCACAAAGATATACATTACCTTTTGAACCTTGTGAGTAGCATTTATCCAGCATCTACCTTTCAAATCCCACACTTGGTCATTGTTTTGTGTGGAGTTTCTACATTCCATTTTTGTCTGCATGGGTTTTCTCTTGTGAGCACTGGGTTTCCTCCATCGTCAACAAAGAAATAGCTGGGGGGATCACGTGACACTCGCTGTAGTGTGGCTGTGTTCTAAAGGTGTTCTGCAAAATAACCCTGCAATTAATAGGTTTTCTATTAATTACCCTCGTAAATCTTTCATCAAAGCTTTGACATACCTTTCTGAATAGTTGCTGATTTCTTACAGATCGTTCAGGTCGACAAAATTGTCTAGACTCTCCTTATTCAAACCTTGTGAAAAAAGCTCAGAGAGCACCGGCAGAAGCCACCATGGCTGCAGATAGTGTTTGAAGTGATTCAATTGTCAATCAATTGAAAGCCTTTGTCTCTGAGCAGAATACCATTTTAAGTGCAACCATGTGCAGGACAATCCAGAGACGTTTTTCTGACCTTCATGCTTACATTGTACAAATTAAGTGTGAACAACAGAAGCTTTCCTCTAATTTTATGCAGTTCCACATTCAAGTGGAGCAGCATGAAGCAGAGATACACTCCTTGTCACTGAATCCAAATCTCCAAAAAGTTTGTGAAGTACAGCATAGAGCGAGAAGGGATAATATCAGAGTTTTTGGAGTCCTGGAGAATGCTGTAGGTGGAAATATTCTCATAGTGGCCTGTGTGGTTTCCGGGGAAGCTTCTGATTTCGTTTCTGGGAGGGAAATAGCTATTCACCAGCCCTCAAAAAGCGCTTAATACCCTGGACTCAATCTAGTGAACTGGTACTTGGCCACTTTGCTCCATGTGAGCTATACCAGTACTGTTATTTACTTTTTCAAAGCATTGTTTAGTTTTACCTCTTCATATTGACTGTACAGTAATCCCTCGCTATATCGCGCTTCGCCTTTCGCGGCTTCACTCTATCGCGGATTTTATATGTAAGCATATTTAAATATATATCGCAGATTTTTTGCTGGCTCGCGGATTTCTGTGGACAATGGGTCTTTTAATTTCTGGTACATGCTTCCTCAGTTGGTTTGCCCAGTTGATTTCATACAAGGGACGCTATTGGCAGATGGCTGAGAAGCTACCCAACTTACTTTTCTTTCTTTCTCTCTTGCGCTGACATTCTCTGATCCTGACGTAGGGGGATTGAGCAGGGGAGCTGTTCGCACACCTAGACGATATGGACGCTTGTCTAAAAATGCTGAAAGGTTATCTTCATGTTGCTCCCTTCTGTGCAGCTGCTTCGTGAAGCGACATGCTGCATGGTGCTTCGCATACTTAATAGCTCGAAGGTCATGTATTGATTTTTGATTGTTTGTTTTTCTCTGCTCCTGACGGAGGGGGTGTGAGCTGCTGCCTTCAACAGCTTTGTGCCGCGGTGCCTCGCATACTTAAAAGCCAAACAGCCCTATTGATTTTTAACTGTTTGCTTTGTCCTCTCTCGCTCTCTCTCTCTCTCTCTCTGACGCGCACTCCTTTGAAGAGGAAGATATGTTTGCATTCTTTTAATTGTGAGACGGAACTGTCATCTCTGTCTTGTCATGGAGCACAGTTTAAACTTTTGAAAAAGAGACAAATGTTTGTTTGCAGTGTTTGAATAAAGTTCCTGTCTCTCTACAACTTCCTGCGTTTCTATGCAAATCTGTGACCCAAGCATGACAATATAAAAATAACCATATAAACATATGGTTTCTACTTCGCGGATTTTCACCTTTCGCGGGGGGTTCTGGAATGCAACCCCCGCGATGGAGGAGGGATTACTGTATTTTAGTTTGTTTTTCGTGAACGTAATACTAGTAGTTCTTCCAAACGTGTTTGTTTTTTGTATTTATATATAGATATGTACTGTAAGTATATGATTATGGATAAGTATGTAGACATTTATACCGATGTATATTTTCTTAGCTTCATTGGGGATTTAAAACTAATTTGTTATGGATAGGAGGTTACAGGGGTTATCAGGAAAAGAGCCAGCTATGCTCCAGTGACAGTGTGCCACATGCTGGGTGTTTCTCACATCTCTCAGCTGTTTAATATATTTTTATGTGTTAGATTTGTTTTCAGATATGGTTTTTGGAGTTTTTGCCATATTGGCAATTCTGCTGTGGAGGATAGGGACAGGATGGATTTATAGGCCAAGCTCTCACAACCTGTTGGTTTCTTTTTACTTCCTGTTTAAGAGACCTCGGTTTAGTTATATGCATAGTTTCTGTTATTTACATTTCAGGGTGTCTTGGGATGGGATTCTGGAGCTGTTCTCTATACTACATGTGGTTTCTGGTGGGTCCACAGGCCAAACACATCCAGTTCTCGTTGATATGTTCTTTTTACTTGTTCCGTTTGCAGCAATCCATTTCTCTCTTTTTTAATGGCTATTTTAACTGTTTTTTCCTAGAATGTGAGGTCGCTCTCTACCTCTTCCAAATGTTCGAGCGTGGCTAATTTATTATCTTGCAATAAAGTGGATATATTCTGTTTGTACCCAATGATGTTAATGGGGTGGACTCCGACTGCTACTGTTGGACTGCATCCTCCTCCGCTATGTGGAGTTTTGATTGTAGTTCACTAAGTTCACTAAAGTTTCTTGGTTTTGGAGGTGATTTGGAGGGCAGGTTTAGTTATGCACTGATGGGGATCGGCGGAAGGAAAATTGCCTGTATTTCAGTATACAGTATGTCCCAACTCCATATACTAATGTATTTTTCACTTATTATTACTAAACACATTCTTTGCTTCTCTGAATATCAACTTATCATTGGTATGAATGTGAATGTATTCCTTGACCCCTTGCTTGATAAATAAACTTCTCTGACTAAAGAGTGCAATCCTCCCTCTTCACGTGCACCTGGCAAATTTATTATGGATCTAAACCTTGCAGACTTCTTTAGGTAATTAAATCCCTCAGCCAGAGAATTCTCTTTCTTTTCCCCTTGTTTCAAATCTTTCTCCAAAATAGATTATATCTTAATTTCAAAATCTCTTGCTCCTTACACAATGAATGCTTCTCTATCTTTATCTTTTTTGTCTGACCATTGGTGTTTATATCTTCAGCTTTTTCTCCTCCTTGTGTCCTCTAAGCTCCTTCACTGGTGCTTTAATACTTCTCTACTACAAAAATGCAGATTTTATTGAACAAACCTCTGCTAAACTTGAAGAGTTTATAGTGTTGAACAAAGATTCTGTTCGAGACCCAACATAATGTACTGCATGCAGGAATATTAAAGATCTGGAGAATCATCATCTCTGATGCAGCACATGGGCTAAAAATTACACAAACCAGATCCGAGTTAAAGGACCTTCTTATGAGGCTTGCAGAGTTTAAAAGTGATCACATACACACCTGTTACTATCTCTCTGGTGCTAAACCGAGCAAAGTGTTAGTACTTATATTACGCAGTTGTGACTCATTAGCCATGGTTTCCCAAGTTAAGTCAGATTCTGGTAATATCACTAACCACTCCTCGGAAATTAGTAAGACTTTCCTAAATTTTTATGCTAAACATTTTACTTCAGATGAACTTCCGTCGGCAGAGGCAATGGATGTTTTTTTTCAAATCTATGGATTTGCCAAAACTGATGAGGCCCACCTGGCAGCCCCGGTCACAGTTCAAGAAATCAAAACTGCCTTACACTCTTTTGCAAAAAACAAAGCTCCAAGTCCCGATGGAATACAGTCAAAATTATATTCTACATTTTGGCCACAAGTATCACACTCACTGTTTCAAATGATTAACACGTCTTTCTTCTTATCTAACCTACACTCCAATATAAATTCCTCCATTATATCGCTCCTCCTCAAACAGGGCAAAGATCCCACATTGTGCTCTAGCTACTGTCTGCTGTCACTTATGAACTCAGACGCTAATCTGTTAGCCAAAGTTTAGGCTCTCTGGCTCAAATTCTTGATTCAAAAACTGATTCACTCAAACAAGACTGGCTTTGTGGTGTCTCGTTACGCAGCTGACAGCATGTGCTGGCTTCTAGACATTTTAACAGCATCTCTTTCACTCTCAGCCCCAGCAGCACTGTGCTCACTTGATGCTGAAAAGGCCTTTGACAGGATGGACTGCAAATTTTTGTAGTGAGTCATGAGCGAAATGGGGTTTAATACATTATTTATCAACATGATTAAATAATTATATGCTTATCCTACAGGTTCTCTTTTAAGAAACTCTGATCTGTCATGCTCCTTTTCCTGTGTTCAGGAGCACTAGACAGGGCTGTCTGTTATCTCCACTGCTTTTTATTATCTCACTCCAGCCTCTAGCAATCGCCCACCATATATTAAGACGCTTTTAAGCCTATTCTGGCTCATAACACAGTCCACAAGGTTTCTGTATGTGCTGAATGCATTCTTCTGTTCCTAAGAAATGCCCCCTCTGACATTCCTCACATATTAACATTATTTCATACATATGAGTCCTTATCAGCCTGTAGAATCAATTGGAGCAAATTTGTGCTGCTTCCTATAAATCAAGCCCATCAGTCTCTCTCTTTTCTTCATTCCAGTTGTTAACTCTTTCAAATATTTAGGAATCACCATTCCTCCTTCTATTACTGATATTACATGGGCAAACTTCCACACCGTGTTTAATGAAGTAAAACAATCAATGAACTACTGGAATAACCTCTCTCGCCTTTCAGACTCGTTTGGCAATCATTAAAATGAATATTGTCCCTCATTTGAACTTTGTCAACTCAATGCTCCCTCTTCACTCAACGTTCTCCTTTTGGATCCAGGTTGGAACAAAAAAGTGACCAGAAGAATCTAATCCTCTTATAAATTATGTTCTGCATGTTTGGCACAAAATAGAAAAGCACCATTTCTCCATACCGTGCTGGTCCTCCTTCACACCATTCTCTCACAATAATTCACTCAACATTGGTAGGCAACCCATCTTTTTCCCACATTGGGCTTCATGTAGTATCAGCACACTTGATGATTTGTTTGATGGAACTGTGCTTGTCTCTTTTCAGTTTCTGAAAGACAAATATTCTGTTCCTCCTCTTTTTCGATTTACAGGTTAAATCCATTCTCAGGACATGTGGAATAAGTTTTTCTGCCCTCATTCCCAACCACCCATTATTTGACTACTTTTTCTCACTCTCATGTTCCACTAAATGTACTTCCTCTTTGTATGCTCACCTTTGTGATTCCATAACTACACCATAACAAGTCACTCAAAAATGGATCAAAGATCTTTCCCTTTCAACACTAGAATCCCTGAAGCCTATGAAAAAAGTCATAATCCCGGGCCACCTTAAATTACTTCGCACCTCTCCATTAGCATCTTTTGTTTTGTAAATGTGTCAATTAGCACAAGCAGCCTGCTATAGAACCAACCCCCACCGACGCAGCTGAATTTATTTGGGTGTGAGGTGCCTTGAATTGTACAGGGTAAATAATATCTCGTTATTTGGAATACATACATTTCATGTGTGTTCCCTGTTTACAACGATCTGGGTAAATGTAGGATGATAGGAAATGTGAGGCAAGAAATGTTGCACATAAATGTTGTACTGCATGATTGACATATTTGTAAAACAAAAGATGCTGATGGAGAGGTGCGAAGGAATTCAAGGTGGCCTGGGATTATTACTTTTTTCATAGGCTTCAGGATATCTAATGTTAATGCCACTGTATTAAATTTTTATCACTAGGTTGTGTTTTTATGATTTATTTACTTTAATTAACTTATCTGTATTTAGTATCAGTCAAAATATTTTGAATATGACACCATATCCTTGAAAATCCATCCATCCATCCATTATCCAACCCGCTGAATCCGAACACAGGGTCACGGGGTTCAGCTGGAGCCAATTCCAGCCAACACAGGGCACAAGGCAGGAAACAATCCTGGGCAGGGTGCCAACCCACCGCAGGACACACACAAACACACCCACACACCAAGCACACACTAGGGCCAATTTAGAATCGCCAATCCACCTAAACTGCATGTCTTTGGACTGTGGGAGGAAACCGGAGCGCCCGGAGGAAACCCACGCAGACACGGGGAGAACATGCAAACTCCACGCAGGGAGGACCTGGGAAGCGAACCCAGGTCCTCAGATCTCCCAACTGCGAGGCAGCAGCGCTACTCCTTGAAAATCATTTCTTAAATATAAAGTATTTTTCAAAATCTCAAATTGTACATGTGGTCTCCTAATTATTGTCATTGGTCTATACATTTTTTTAATTCCAGATTTTTTTCTACTTCAGTAATGAAAATGTAAAATTCCATTCTATGTGACACAAAACAATTTAATTGCCAGTAATTGCACATCAGCCTGTACTCATCATTAATTCAATAGCATGTTTTCATATTAAAATAGCCTTCATATACTTACTCTGGAGCAAAATAATCATGTGTTATGCAGATAACAGCTTCTTAGGCTCTCTGGCTGCCTGGGATTTTATTTCTCACTGAACATTTCTTTGTATATGCCAAAGAGCTTTTAACATATTACACACCACTACAAAATAGAGAATCTATAATGAAGAAAATACAAATGTACCCATCTAGACACCCTATCTTTTTTACTAGCCACAGACTGGCATATTTAAGAAAATTGAGAAAACGTGTGAATCTGGTTTTATGACTTAGCTACCTGCACATCTCAAGGTCACTAAAGAACTAGCAACTGGGAAGACAATGATTTATGTGCCCTGGCTTAATTTTAGTCAGAAAATGTAGTCAATAATTCTTTTGTTCAAAACTCTTTTTATGCTTTCACAAAACAGGTTTAATATACTAATACATAAAATGTTCTTTTTTTCCCAAGTCCGGTGTGTACTTTTTTCCTTTCTGTCAGTGATATTTTAATTTCCACTATTCATTGGTTTATTTCACAATCAGGAAAATTATAAATTATGCTCATAGTATGGTTTTATTTTAAAAATCACATTTTATATATTCTGAAAGAACAATGCTTGGCATTCACCTAAATATATAAAGAACACAAGATTTAATTAAACCATACTGATCCTAATGTTACTTGTTTAAAAACAGTAAAAGAATAAAAAATAATCCTCTTTTTCTACTACTTCAAAACAACAAAATTACACATTTCAGTTGTGGACATTTAAAAACATTTTTTAGTTGTTCCAAACATTTTACTTTCATGCTGCTTGATTGTGTAATTTACTGTGTGTTGCCCAAAATTGCAGCCACAGTAGTTTGGTAATCAGTCTTTTGTCTGTCTTTTTTGTGTTAATTTAATTGTCATAATGCAATGCCACTGTGTCACTCTGCACTGGACTAACCCAACTTCAAAATATACCAAATGGACTGAATTACGGAACTTTGCAACAGTACAAAGAGCAATGGAGTGTCATTCTTCCTTGATCAAAGTTGGTGTAATAATGTGACAGTTCTTTTCATTGTATTCTATTGTATCTCTCTTTTTTTGTGATGTCCTTGTATGTTGCTTTATATTTTATCTTTTTGTATTTTGTGTTTCCCTTGTATGTTACATGAATGTTATCAAGACAAATTCGTAGCACATGCTATTGTACATGGCCAATAAAATGAATTCTGATTTTTTTTCCAACACTTATAATAATAAATTGATATTCAATGTGCATTTTTGGTAGAAATGTATCTAAATTTTACAACTTTTTGTGCTATAGTATATATGCATAACGTAATTCTTTATCCAGATTTCTGAAAGTGAAATATCTCCCCTTTAGTTTGATATATGAGACATGAATACATTTTGGAGTATGACAAAGTTATGGCCCATTAAATGAAAATTAAATCAAGTAGCAGTAAACAGCAAAAAATGACCCCATGTTAAGAGGGTTAAGAGCTGCTCATGTTTTCAGTGAGGCTGAAAAGAACATAATGTTACTAGAATGTTGAGAAAAAGGTTACTGCCACCAGACAGCACTCAACAGGACATCAGCCAAAACAGTTGATAAAATATAAAAAATAAAAAAATGGAATGAATTTAGCACATTTGTTCACTTCAAGAATCTTCTGTTGCAATCCTTTTATGATGTCATGATCTCTTTGTTGCTTTTTTCACAAGACTGACTTTTTCACTTTGTGAACTTGCTAAATAATATAGGCTTGATTTGCTATTTATTTACCAGTAGGTCCAAGAAATAGTGGGATAAATAAATAATAATAATACATATTATATATATATATATAATAATATTATTAATAATATTAAATAATAATACAAAAAGGGATAAATAAACTAGGTCAAATTGCAACATTCAAAATGTGCATCTGTATCTTCCACCTGAATAAAGAATATTTTGTATCAAGAAACAAACCTAGAATCACAACTACCTTTCACAGCTCCTCTCCCGCACATTACGCTATACTGCATCAGATGCAGTGAATGTCTGAGATATCTGAAACCAGTATGGCAGCATAGTACTCCATACTATAAACAGTATAAATAAAAGACAGTCCATTCAGAATTGGTCCGTGCAATGCACTCCAGCTCCAAACAGCAAGTTTAAAAAAGAAACAGATGTAGTTGATTAGTCAATTCGATTTTGAAATACATCCATTACCCCTGCCTTTAGCTTTATTGCTATTTCCAAAATCAGAAATTCACGAGAGTATAATGATATATAATCAACCGCAGTGGCATTAAAATCATTCACAAATTTTACCTTGTAACCAAGACCCCAGTAGATGACAATAATGTAATGCTGACAAGTCACACTCTACCTTGTTTTGAATAAAGATTTTAGATATACTGTATTTCAGTTCCTTAGTTTAGCTCAATAGAATGGTCATATATCAAATCATTACATTTAATAGACTTTACAAAACAATAAAAAAGTGTATTAATCTTTCAGATTTTTGCAATATACAGATGTTATGTTTTGCTATTTAATTATGTTTATGCAGATATTTAACTTTATTAATGGTACCATATAGAAGAATTAGTATCACTGCCATATTTTGGAACAGCAGGAGTTACATTCTAGGTTTATATTATTCATATAGGATATATAAACTATTTTGGTAAAACTGCCACACTATCAATTTAGTCTTTATTAAAATGACATATCTGCAGCAGTACCAGGTAGAATAAGAATTGCAGCTTAGAGAAGGCATAATGTGAGGAGGAATGACTACACATTATCAAACGGAACACATTAAATAATTGGTATTGCAAACATATATAAACACTGATGGACGGCTGGCAACTTATCCCGGCCGACACATCCAAGACACTAGATGGCGTCTTCCCTGCAGCATGGAGGTGCCCCGGATTCCCGCAGGGCACCATGGGAGATGGAGTTCAGCTTCACTGTCCTGCTGGGTGCCGTGGGTGCCATCATGTGACGCTGCAGGGATTTTTATTTTCCCTATAGCCCGGAAGTACTCCCAAGTCACAGGGATGGAAGAACAGAAGTACTTCTGGGCTGAAGAAAAAATACAAGTCTCTATCTGACCCGAAAATGCTAAGGAATCACATGGACTGAAGGACAGGAGCACTTCCGGGTCAAGGACTATATAAAGGACTATGGGAGACCTAGCAAGCTGAGCCGGAGTTGGGTGGTAGTGTGATGGAGCTGCTGGGAGGAGAGGAGCATTTATTGTATTATTGTGATTATTGATTTGTTTATTGTGGTGGTTATGGTGCATTGAAGCATAATATTGGGAGAAGAAATAATTAAAAGAATTCCTGGTGCTTTTACTTGGTGTCCTGGACGTTTGTCTGCGGGGTTTGAGGAGCGACAACGCCCTCTAGTGTCACAACACTTTAATTGAACTGAGTGTGACAAGCTTCTATCCATTATCCAACCCGCTATATCCTAACGCAGGGTCACGGGGGTCTGCTGGAGGCAATCCCAGCCAACACAGGGTGCAAGGCAGGAAACAAACCCTGGGCAAGGTGCCAGCCCACTGCAGGGCACACACACACACCCACACAGCAAGCACACACTAGGGACAATTTAGGATTGCCAATGCACCTAACCTGTATGTCTTTGGACTGTGGGAGGAAACCGGAGCGCCCAGAGGAAACCCACACAGACAGGGGGAGAACATGCAAACTCCACGCAGGGAGGACCCGGGAAGCAAACCCGGGTCTCCTTACTGTGTCTCAGAAGCGCTACTACCGTGCCTTAAAAAGAAAATATTTTTTATTCAATGAATCGTGCCTTTCCTACACTATTTCCATGCCAAGTACAGAGTTAAAGGAATCTTAGGATTTTCTTGGTGATTAGTCAACGCAAGCCCTAAATTAAACGCCAGTTCATGACAGTACACACTCACACATATACACACTTGATCACCCATATTGATCCAGGTTAGAGTCAAAGCTTGAACTGTGGGGTGTGCATGAAACAGGAGTACTTAAAGAAAAACTAGATGAAATATGAGAAACTCAACACAGTTTCACAGTACTGGGTTTCAGATTCCAGATCAGAAAGTGACACGCTTATACTAACCACTGGGACACCCTAATTTCAGACTCTCAAATGTTGTACCTTAATATGCTGATAAATGTAAGAATGTGTGCATGTATATATTCCCATTGGGATAAATAAAGTATCTATCTATCTATCTATCTATCTATCTATCTATCTATCTATCTATCTATCTATCTATCTATCTATCTATCTATCTATCTATCTATCTATCTATCTATCTATCTATCTATCTATCTATCTATCCAAACAAATACATAGTAATTTTTTAGCCCCATGCTGTACATATGTTTATCCATTTCACCTTCTTTTGGTATCACCATTTATTATTGCTATTGTGGTTTTATGGTGAAAAGCAGATTAAAAAAGCATTATTGCCTTCTGCATACCAATGACTCAATTGCTTTACTACAATCATTTATATAACTGAGTGCTTTAGGCATTCATACATCTTTTGAAATTCTAATGACAATATTTTAATTAGCCGCCACCTAATTATTAAGTAAGCAACTTCAAGGAGCCAAAATGGCTTCCTGCATGCTAAGTACTGGTTCAGAAGTATATTTCTGATATTGTTAAATTTTAGGGTCCTGCTTGACTGGAACAATAAAAATGACAGGATTGTAAAGACCCATGTTAAAGCTAATAGAAATTAAAGAAAAAATCTTTACATTTAAACAAAGGGAAATAAGAGCAAATTTTTATATCAGTGCATCAATAAGCTAATTGTTCTCATTACTGACTTCTTTGTTCCTTTGTCCCACACTGTCAAAACAATTGCAGAAACACCTGCCTACACATCCACCAACACTCTTCTCCTTGCACAGCCACCTTTTTTATGCAGCTGTTAACTACTGTAAGACTCTTGTCTTTTCTAGCTTTTAACTTAATATAACCCCTTGGACTAAACCTAATAGCTTACTTGGCAGACGTGGTCTAAAAATACCTTCTGAAAGACTTATTCATTCATCCATCCATCTATTTTTGGTTCAGTTCCATGGAATTCATTAAGAGAAACCTGCTCTAATCATACAGTATCTACAGTACATAAACAGCTATGTGAATTTAGGTACATTATTATAATAAAACCACCTGTAAAATGGCAATAAAACAAATATTCTATAAATTAAGTCTTACATAGGTGCAGGGTTTTATTAATGTCTATTAATATTTTTGTTGGTCATTGGGAATTTTTGAATTGCCATGGAAACTTCTGAGAATTTAGAGAATCTGGTTTACAGAAAATGCCTAGAATGCTTGTGGAAAAAGAACACAATCTCACAGTTATTGAGTACATAACATATTCTGTTCCTTAATATCTGCTAAATGTGATCCAATGCGAATTGTTATCACACACCACACTCACATCTTTATTGAATTACACTGTCAAAAATGTCCCTGGAACAAGATCCTAATTCAGACAGATTTCATCAGGCGCTTGTTTTCTTTGGTCATATGTTTTCTTAGACCTTAGTGATTGAAATCTTCATTTATCTAATGGACAGCCTAGAGATCATAACAAATCTTAATTTATTATTAACTTCATAGCTTACACTACACTTCTACCATTCTATCTTATCTAGCTCAATTGTAAGAAACCTAGCCCTAAACAGCCTATCAGAGTAGAATGGGAAAATTATATCTCATTTTATTCTAAAGTATAAAAGAATGACCTAATGATAAACAACTCAATATTCACATGACAAGCATGTATCAATGTGATGCTTAATTAAATTAACACACTGAACCTTTGCTAATCCTTTGATCATGCCAGTGTTTGTGAACAATTCTATCATTTCTACTCTGTTCTATTCCTGCTGTCTGTCTTCATTGGATTGGGGGTAAGTTGGCTCAGTATAACTGTTACAGTTTGATTATAATAGCACAGTACTAATCTGAATCTGAATGTATTAAATAATAAATAAATGATCTAAATTAAAAAGCATGTATGTACTTCAGTACATAAAGAGATCATCTTAAAAATAAAACACCACAAAGCAGAAAAAGATTATGGAAAAAGATGATCCGCTGTGGCAACCCCTAACGGGAACAACCAAAAGAAGAAGAAAAAGAAAGCAGTGCCAAAAAAAGTTGCAACCAGCAAGAAGAATGATTTTTATGAACCCCTCTTATCATGCAATTGAATAATAAGTTGGTACTGAAACTACACATCTGGATGAACAAATGGATGAAACTGCATGTTTAACATATAAAAAGACCTAATAATGTGCGCCATCTCCACAGTCTCATTCCTTTGCTAGCAGGCTCTACATTATTTAGGTCAGTCACTTTAATAACAATCCTTGCACCCTATGCTGATGGAATTGTCTACAGCCCTGTGTGACTCTGCATTTAGGTTTGAGAATGTTATGGCTTAAAATTTATTGAATTGCATGAATGTTTTGTAATGTCCTGAAATGCACCAGTGTTATCATTGGTATTGTCTAATAATGTAGTGAAAATGAACTTTATCTAATCTGAATTTGGTGAAAGATAGATTCTATCCTAGTACCAAAAAAATATATATTTTTAGAAGTACAGCATAATGAGTACATCCCTTCCAACTCAATTTGATTGCTATAAAAGTGCTATTATTCATTAACATTATTTGCATTTCTTCTGCATTAGGATGGTTAGCTACTATACTTCCATTGTTTCTTGTTAGGATGTTATGGTTTTTATCACTAAGTGGACACAGTTTAAAATGTTTGCTTATGATGCATGGGATTCCTGCAGCTGGCATTACCTCCTTGGACCCGGGTCATCAATAATCTTGTTCCAAGGATAGCTAAGGCAATGAGGACTCTAATAAGCAAGGTTGGTGCTTCAAAGGTGCAATTTTATTCACAAATAGTGTCGAAAGAAAAGCGTGATGTAAGTTAATAAAAAAATAAATAATCCATAAAAACATGTGTTCATGGGACATGCAAATCATTTAATAAATATATTGAAGTAAAAAGGTTAAAATCCAAAATGGTGGAGAGAAATAAAACCTTTTCTGGTAATTGTAAACAATTTCTGTCTTCGTCAGGACTTTGAGAGTCCTCAGCCTTGCCGCCTGTCACATCACAATACACCACACAGACCCAAATTACGACTACATGCAGTTGCCAGGGCACCTTACCCTTCAGCAGATGCAACTGCGCCATGCACCTTGAATGCTACAGCACACCGCATCCCATTGCAACAAGAGGATCTGAGCTGCACCACCTAAACAGCCATAATTCCCAGAGCATTTTGTTCATCTAACGAATGCGACCACGTATTTTAACTCCCACCTCCTACTGGTTTTGGTGGCTTCCCCTTATCACACTGGTTTCCACTACGCAACAGACAAGATTGGCACCTCTTCAGAGATTCCGCAGCACTCGTTCTGACTCCTTAACAAGTTGTAAACTCAAGCCAATACTGCCCCTTTCATCTGTATGACTCTCTCACACCAGCGATTGCTCCCCTGTTCTCTGTCTCTTCTTCATACTCTCATCCACTGACCGACTCAGGCTCATTTATACTATTGTAAGCACAAGTGCTCTGATTATGACAAGTGCTCTAATTACAACTGCTACAGCTGAACTGACTGTGTGTATGCATTAATACACAATCAGTTGATCTCCTTCTCAACACCCTATGGCCACTCAGTTTTGCTGCCATGCACACCCACACCCTCTAAACATAAGCTGTGCTGTTTTTATTGTAAAAAAGCTCACACTGCCATGAACCCCTTACTTGCTTCAACGCATTGCTCTCAGATACTCAAATAATTTACCTACTTTTCATATCTATGCAGCAAACGTAATGGCCAACAAATGCATAAGGTGAAGATCTTCTGCATAATACAAAATTTTAATTTAAATTCTACCTGTATTATTGAGAATAAGATAACATGCCATACCCCTGACAATAAAGCCTTCATTCAATTATCAAAAGAGAAAAAACCTATAACAATAAAAGCAGAATATAATTATCTTAAAAACAAGCAATAGAAATCTTAAAGATAGAGAGATGACAAATTCAGTCAATGAAGTTATTATGCTAGATCACACTTTATTAAACTTTGGGTTGGGTTGTGGCCTTTTGGGTTTGGGTAGTATCGTGACTCATTATTGTATTTAATTTGAAAGGTTTGCACATGGTTTCTGAAGTGTCTCTCATTGGATTGCCACAGGTTGTTCACTACTGTGATTGTTGGCTGTGATTTTCCCTCCAGTCTGATGGTCATCATGAACTGGGTCTTGAAAACACTAAGAAAAGCAAGATTGGATTGCGAGGGAAAAAACATTTAAGAACCCCTATATTAGATGATGAACGCTTATCAGCTGTTGAAGATTTTGGAACTTAAAGGCTAACTGAGCACAATGAACCCCAGCATAGGAAAACAGTCTTTACTGATTATGTAATTCAAGTTACACAATGTCATTGACATATATATATAGACTTTTGATTGTGTGTGTCTGCAGTTAGGCCTTCTGCTGATGTGTGGTGCTAATATAAGTCTGATTTCAATATTATTCAGAACTGCACAGTGGCTTGAAATTACAGGAGTTGACCGGATAACATAATCATCTGGCAATTCTAGTGGCAATGAAAAATGCAATAAAAAATGGAAAATTCTAAAAAGTATTATTAGAAACATAATGCAAGATCAAGAGTACTTTTGTCCAGTAAGCCTTGAAACATAGAGTACATTCGCTCTTCGACTATGTTCAAGAAGGCATTCTTTCCTAGGGTAACATTTCTGACATTCTGGCTATTGGGTAAAGGATCGTTGTACATTTTAATTGTTCATCACTGTGTGAATGAGGCAGAGTGGTGGCTCTGAGGCTAAGGATCTGTGCTGGTATCCCGAAGGTTGCCGGTTCGAATCCCTGTCACTGCCAAGAGAGATCCTACTCTGCTGGGCCCTTGAGCAAGGCCCTTAACCTTCAATTGCTCCAGGGGTGCTGTACAATGGCTGACCCTGCGCTCTGACCCTAAGGGGTATGCGAAAACGAACAAACTCCTAATACAAGAAATTGTATAAGGCGAAATAAAGAACAAAAAAAAAGGATAGATAGATAGACAGATAGATAGATACTTTGTTAATCCCAAGGGGAAATTCACATACTCCAGCAGCAGCATACTGATAAAAAAACAATATTAAATTAAAGAGTGATAAAAATATAGGTATACGTTACCCCCCAAAGTGGAACTGAAGAGTCGCATAGTGTGGGGGAGGAATGATCTCCTCAATCTGTCAGTGGAGCAGGACATTGACAGCAGTCTGTCGCTGAAGCTGCTCCTCTGTCTGGAGATGATACTGTTTAGTGGATGCAGTGAATTCTCCATGATTGACAGGAGCCTGCTCAGCACCCGTCACTCTGCCACAGATGTCAAACTGTCTAGCTCCGTGCCTACAATAGAGCCTGCCTTCCTCACCAGTTTGTCCAGGCAAATAAAATATTTAGACATATTTAGATTTGCCAGTTTAGACTTCAGCAGAATGTTCCAACTCAGAAACAGGGCCTTTTAGATTATGATTTGACAGATACTCTTAATGCCAATAAGTAGGAATATGTTGACATTCTTACCAACATCTGAAGCGCTAACAAGTGCAGTCAGCTTTTTCACTGCAATAGCTGCCACCAGTATGTGTGCTTAGTAAGAACACCGATTAATATAATGGAATTAATAAATCAAAATTTTGAGATATTATAAATATTGACATTATAGTTGTAAATGGAACAAGGGTTCAAGATTTGGGATACCTTCTCAGTGACTCTGTTTAACTTGGAACAAAAAGGGAAAGAACATGAATATATGGCTTCTGCCATAGGTCCAAGGTCACCTGATATCAGCTAAAGTAAAGGATCTCTGTCTCCATCTACTGCTACTCCATCCTGGCAGTCAATGTAAAGGGCCACTTTAAGGGTGAAAAATGTTTGCTATGAACCTGTCCTAAAACTCATTTCTATTCTGGGAAGAACGAAACTTGGTTTTGACAGTGGTGCTGTATAAAAGAAAGATTGATCGATGATAAACATTATTTGTTGGATGAAAGTAATGGCTACCGTCTGTTCCTTAAACATTCTGGAAACATGTAGGACCAAATCTAAATATCACATCACAGCAGGTAGGTACTTTACCCGTACACCCATAATCCATCTCTGGAGCAGGAACTACAAACTTCTAAAGGAATGAGAGCAGGCAACAAAAGAAGATGGAAATATTGAATAATGACACAAAACAAACACTGTCGGTAATCATCTTAACATTAGGATTTGCTACAGAGAAATCAGGACATATCAAAGGTCATATAATCTTTGCTTAAAACTTGTATCAAATGAAGTCAGAATAAAACTGTAATCTTGGCTAAATATACAAATATCATGAATTTAAAAGAGGAAAAGCAAACCGTAATTAAAATGTATAAAAGCAGATGCAAACAAAAAAAATGTGGGGAAATTGAGTAATGAGCAGCAGCATGGAAACAACTGAAGGATTGGTTACACAAAAACCCTCATAAATTACACAAAGACTCTTTAAGTTGCAAAGTAAACAAGTAAAATGTAATGAGAAATGGAGTGAAAACAGTCTCAGAAAAGTCGAAGTTATGACAAAAGGTGTGCCAGAGGATGTGACATGAAAACTTAGCACAATGGGGGTATGAGAGAATGAGAAGGAAATAAATCAAAGACTGGGGGAGAGAGAAAAGTCAGTAATCCAAAACATCACCTTGGACCCCAGTGGAAGCAGTCATACATTAATTCTGACACTTTCAAACAAATAAACTGGTCAGAAAGTTCACAGAACTCTTGTTCTTTTTGTAGTTTGCCTTTGTACAAGAGATTACGTGAGCATATTAATGTTTCATGAATCATCCAATTAATATTTCAGTTCACTATCAAGGGCTCAATGAAATTTGTGCAAATAAAAGAGCACTGCAAACACAACTTGGGCAAGGTTCATGAGTCATATATTTATCAATAGTACAAAGGACATTACTGAAGCCATGACTTGAAAGAGTATCAGAGATAAAAACAACATAAAGTAACTCCTACTGTATGTATACACTCAGAAAATTTTAGAATGAAAACAAAATTGTTGCATTAACCAAACTTGTAGGGGAAGCTTATTTTTAACTTTGAATAGACTACATTTTTTAAAAAAAATCTTTTTTTATTATACAGAGTTACAGAAATTAGTATGTGCTACATCTGACAAGTACACACACAAGTTTATTATTATTCTTTCCTATTTATGTTTCTAATTTCATTACTTAAATATATTCATTTATGTTATTGCTTTGTCATTCTGATTATCATTTTTATTCATGGACAATCCCATTATATTTGTTTCCTTACAGTTGCTGCCCTTAAAGAATGTCCTTGTTGCTAGCCATTTTTATCCATTGCCACAACATTGCAATCCATAACTCCAACAATAATGCATTTGTGTTAATCCATTTGGGGTCAGATAGGTTGCAGAACATAGCAATAGTGATTTCTATTTTTATTTTTAATTTCTTACACTTTTTTTGTTGCCCTCTAAAAATAATGGAGATTTCATTTTGGGGGTTTTAGAGGTTAAGGAATTTAGTTGTCACATTGCTTGTTAAAATCAGACACATTTTTAATAGTGTTGGAAATTAAATACATTCTCTCATGCCTCCATATTGTCTTTGTAAGGGGTGCCATTATTTTGAGCATCCATAGTTATGGATACATTCCCAGTTTGACAGGTAATGGCTTGTGAAGGCTGCAGTATGTAATATCATTGGTAGGATGACTTATAAGCCGGCAGCAGAGAGGATTCATTGTGAAAGTTTGTGAATTTAACCTAATACCCTGCATTATTGCTTAAATATTTAAAGGAATCTGGTTTTGAATTTTTTCTGCCTCTCAAATAAGATTTACATCTAGCATTTTGAATGTTTTGACTGTTTTGACTATTGTGGTTTTTGTGGATTCACTACTTACAATTCTTGAGATGTATTTATTTCATGTTGTCTTTAACCTTGGCTACTTTTTTTTTTTTTAAACAAACCATTTTCTGATTCTGTCTCTATTCAAATCGACTGCTGCACTGTGTACTCAGTATATTAATAAGTTTAGGCTTAGGGTTAGGATTAAGGAACATACCTTGAAGGAAATGGTACTTAAACATACACAAAAATAAGGAAACTATGCTTTAATAGGTCTTGGGCAAGAGATTAAAAATATAATTTCTTTTTATTTAAAGCATCATACTTTTAAAAAATGCCATATTCACTGCACCTAAGTACATATTTTAATGAATCACTAGCTCATCAAGAAGTTATTTGTTATCAAAGTAATGATTTATTTTATTTTAAAAAATATTTAGATTATCTTACAAAGGGAAAAGAAGAGATTTATTGAGGAAGGATCAGATTTCAATATGTTAGGATCGTTATTTGGGAAAAGTAAAATGAATTTGCACAAACAATTGTGATTTGTGGTTCATAATTTCATAAAAGGTATAGATAATCTCTCTAATAGATTTTTATATATATTAAGTGGCAAATAATGGACATTCTCCCATTTAATTTTACCTACACTGTAATATGTTAGCTAATATGCTTGTTATCATTCATTGAATAGATGTCAGAGTTCATCTGTCAAAAAGAATGGGTCAGAATGAACCAAATTACTCAAATAGGCTGTTTTGAATATTTATAAGCAACATAATTATTCTGGTTTAGGAGAAGAGATGAACAGAAATGTGTAATATCATTAATAATGTGCAGTGAATGAACAAACTACTTATTTTGTACTTATCTTGGTATGTGAAAGAACGTACTGGTTCAATGACAGTGCTTGCTACATTTCATATAGCATTCTGCAACAGTCTGCACAATCATCTTTATGCCACTTGACACTAGAATCTCTGAAGTCTATGAAAAAAGTTGTAATTCCAGGCAACCTTAAATTCCTTCACACTTCTCCATCAGCATCTTTTGTTTTGCAAATGCAAAAATGAATGAAATGAATAAAAGCGCATGTGTTCGTTTGATATGTGGATATTTGGTATTTGGACTAAAGTCTTCACACATCATTATGCACTTCACGGCATTATTACTATATTATGAAAAAAGTTTTTAGCTATGTGTTCAACATTTCTTACCTCGCACTTCCTGTCATTTTACATTTACCCAGATCGTTGTAGACACGGAACATATGCATGTATGTATTCCAAATAACGATATATTATTTATCCTCTACAACTCCATGCACCTCATACTTAGATAAACAGACTTGACCTGGGAGAACTTCAGCTGCGTCAGTGGGGGGATGTGATAGCAGGCTGTTTGTGCTGATTGACACATTTGCAAGGAGGTGTGAAGGAATTTAAGGTGGCCCAGGATTATGACTTTTTTCATAGGCTTCAGGGATTCTACTGTTAATTGGCTGATCTCCTCAGGAAATAGCCTAACAGTAAACTTTCAGCAAAACAGACAGGACAACAACTAGCTAATGACTGACTTGGTAGATGACACCAAGCACCTCGCATTGATCGGTTGACTATGACGGAGTGACTATGACTATCTCAGTACACAGAGTGATTGAATGAACCAGAACCAGATTTGTAGTAAGAATTTTAAAACCATAAGGCTGCAGAAATATCCACACCAGCATACAGCTAATATTCAAAACTATATATCTTTTTCTTATCGTTGGTGAACTTCAGGGTTTTATTTAGCATGTCTATAATGTTTCAAATAGGTTATGAACTATAATGTTTCAAACTAATTTTCTTGATCATGTTTTGTTTTGTTTAAATGCATCTAATTGCATTTATTTGGCTTCCTCCACTAGCTGTTGCAGTCAGTTTGGAGAGTAGTCTTTTAATAAAGCAGTTGCTGAATTCTATAAATCATCAGGGGCAGTGTACAATGGCTGACCCTGCGCTCTGACCCCATAAAAGTCATGCAAAAGTATAGATTCCCCTCAGGGCTTAACAAAGTATATAAAATCAAAAAGTCAGAATCAAATATGGACCCCACCTTGTATTGTATTTCTCTACAGGTAAAAGAATCTATTTTCAGGCAGTCATTTTAAGGAACATTAAGCTCCTTTTCTTAGTCACACTAGGCCCTCTACTTTTGATCTCTCTTACACACAAAAAACATTTGGCTGTGGTTTGGTTTCTCTACGATTTAACTTAGCAAAGTGAGAAATGACTGGAAATTTGTTTAAACAAATATCCAATGCAGATTTATATTCTTTCTTATCTGTCCAACTATACATGTGTCACAAATGAACTGAGAAATGGGATTGTACCCCTGCGGTTTTAGAAGCATCTCTTTATCATTTCTACAGGTCCTCCTTTAAAATAATCAGTGGAGGTCAAGAGGTCAGTTTTTTGATTGTATAGTTTATCTATATAAATTCTCTCAGTCTATTTCTGAATGACATGGATTTCAGAGCCAAGCTATCAACATTATATGGTGTGGCGGGTGGCCGCAATTCTTACCCGGCCAGGATGCCCAAGGTGTGGAAGGACAGGGGGAGAGCGTATTATCAGGACAGTTTCTCCCCCGGGCTGATAGAGGGCAGCCCCCTTGATTTCCAGTGGGGCCATGAGTTATGAGCATGGGAGCTCAACCCTGTTGGAACCCATGGCCACCACCACGGGGCACATGGACCTTTCCAGGGTCTTATTTGGTCACACTTCTGCCGCACTTGGAAGTGTGGCTGGAAGAAGCTTTTTAGGCACCTGGAGTCCGTCCAGGTGCCCTATAAAAAGGAGCCGCCTTACTCATAAGTTAGCCAGAGTCGGGAGGAAGAGTGGAGGTGGGTGAACTGGCGGTAAGGAAGGGAATGGACTTTATATTGGTGTATTGTGGTGTTGGTAATGTGTGCACAAACTGTGTTGAGTGAACCTGTGTCCTGCCTGTCTATGTCCGGAGGTTAGGGTGGCAGTATGTCCCCTAGTGGCTTACAATGGAAATTAATAAAATAAAACCTGAATGTCATGTCAGCCCATTGTTGGGCATTCTCATGCATACATAATCTATTAGCTTTGTTTTTAGAAATCAGAAGAAAACAAATGCAACACAGATGATACTGGGAGAACAGATAGACTACATACAGTACCAGCATGATGTGACCTATAAAGTAAACACATTGTTTTGAATTTCTATACCCCACCCCCTTAGCACTTGAAAATAAAATCTTACCAATGTATCAAATAAACTTGTGTGAATTTTGTACTATAAGGAATTATAGTTGCATAGTTATAATTGCAACAGGATTGTAAGTTGTTTATGGTAAAATAAACTTGAAGCCTACAATAGGCAAAAAAACGCAAATGGTTAAAGTATTAAAGAATGCACTTTGGATTTTCAGACCCTACTTTACCATTTGAATTATTTCACATATTTCAAGGCTGTTACTTTAAACTAATGAATAACATTAAAAAAAGAACTGGAAATTTGTCATTAGGCAATTTTACAGTCACCAATCACCCTATACTACACTTCTTTGTGATGAATGAGAGAATCAAGGAACCTGAAGATGCCCAAGCAAATGTGCAGAATGAGCAAAGTAGATATGTACACACAAGGGCTGCGCTAAGATTTGAACATAAGACTCTGAAGCCATGAGGCAGCAGGCATAACTACAGCACAGCACCAGCAATACTAACACTTAAATCACAGTTTTATATACAAACTCATATTAATTTATACCATTAGTACTAATCACAAAAGTCTGAATTAGTGTAAGCCCTAATTTGGAGCGTTCATAAGAAATATAATGATTTAGGTTATCAGGTAGAAGTACATAATAAACAAGAATAGCTTCATCACATTTTTGGAATATTAAAATGTCTGCTTCATTTTAAATGTTTAAAGTCTATGTTTTCTTGTTTATAATGGAAACTTGTTATTTTTCATCTACTGATAGAGGTCCATAGTGGCTAGACCCTAGTAAAGTAAAGGATTAAAAATCAAAAATAGCATCATATTTGTAATCAGTGACTTTGAAATAGTCTAAAACAATACCCCACATGCTTATGTTGGAAATTTTTCATTTCTAAATTCTGGGAATGGCTCTTTGATGGCAAGGATTACCGGTAATGAATCAAATCTCAAAAAATATTATGTTCATGATCAGCAAACTCGAAATAATGTAAAATGACACTGCACATGTATAAATAACAGAATCCAATTTTTTCGAAAGTTTGTTTGAAAAGCTTTGACCTCACTTATTCCATTAGGTGGTGAATCCCTGGCGTTGTTTCATGTGGCATGCACAGATTCAAGTCCTTTTAATTATTTTTGCAAAGGCACCTCTTTATTTTAAGGGTGTCATTTCCTTAAGAAAATATTGTCGAAAATGGTTAAAAATGAGGGCTTCTTATTTCTAAACATCAGGATGTGTCAAACGAGATGTCACATGTGGGGCTTTTCTTGTTCTTATGAGTTACAAGGTGGAATACAAAAAAGTTGTTGTGAATTCAAAGTACTCATAAGTAATTTATCCATCCATCCATTTTCCAACCCGCTGAATCTGAACACAGGGTCATGGAGGTCTGCTAGAGCCAATCCCAGCCAACACAGGGCACAAGGCAGGGAACCAATCCTGGACAGGGTGCCAACCCACCACAAGACACACACACACACACACACACACTAGGGCCAATGTAGAATCACCAATGCACCTAACCTGCATGTCTTTGGACTGTGGGAGGAAACCGGAGCACCCAGAGGAAACCCATGCAGACACGGGGAGAACATGCAAACTCCATGCAGGGAGGACCCGGGAATCGAACCCAGGTCTCCTAACTGCGAGGCAGCATCGCTACCACTGTACCACTGTGCCGATCTAATTAATTTATACAAACACATAATACAATATTTTCTTTTTTTCTTAATATTGTATTTAGCACTTACTAATGCAGTAAATGCAAGTACTGAATTTTACAAAAGCTGTAAAGAGTGATTAAAATCTTTCACAATTCTCCTCATCATTCTTTAAACATTCATCAGTTCATCTATGCTTCTTTTCCTACTATGTACATTCTACGTAACCTAGATTTAGACTTGCAGAGAAGCAGCGCCCATGCTGGCAGCATAAGGCAGGAGCAAGTCTTGGTGGAGGCTCATTTTACAGTTGCCAGTTAACATAATATGCAAATCTTTAGAATATGGAGGTAAAAACGAAGAACTCATTAAAATATCCAGGCTCCGTAACACTGAAACTACACTTAAAAAGTAACTATTAAGCTTAGAACCCAGTTTTCTGGAGCCTTTAGGCATCTAACCACTCCATGACCATGCTGAACCACTTGAGAGACATAGATATGATTGCTCTTGTTATTTTGGAAAAGTTTAATAAATCACTGTTTGATAGTTTTAGTACAAAGATTTCTGTAATCACATTAAATCAGCAACAGGCACAAGGTGGTCATTAGCAACAGCTATTTATGAATAGAAATTAAACAGCTGTTGACGCTTTTCACTTACGTTGTCTTATTTAACTTATTATTTCACCCCAAGCCTTTAGCATACTAGGCACACACTTGCATACTGATTACCATCTGGTAATTTATATTCAGACAATTTATATTCAGACTGTTTGTTGTCTATATAATGCTTTATTATTTTATATGCATCACCTTTCATTTATATTTATTTGAAGATTATAAGAATTGTTAAATGTTTATTACTTTCCATGTATCAGTGTTCCTTAATTTATATCTCAACATTATAAGAATTCTAATGTTAGATACATTCTTAATATAAACATAACATCTATACTTTTTAATCCTTACAAGTCTATTATTGGCTACAAGCTCCATGTTCTTTTTGTTCTTTATTTCACCTTATACAATTTCTTGTATTAGGAATTTGTTAGTTTTCACATACCCCTTGGGGTCAATTACAGGTTAAGGGTCTTGCTCAAAGGCCCAGCAAAGTAAGATTTCTTTTGACAGTGATAGGGATTCGAACCGGCAACCTTCTGGATACCAGCGCAGATCCTTAGCCTCAGAGCCACCTCTCTGCCCCTAAAGACCCTAAAGACTTTCGGCAACAATTATCTTTACATATAATTAACTGCAAAAGGGTAAGTTTAGGAGCAAGTTACTATAAGAACAATTCTAGTTTGTAGAATAAATCATTGAGTGACTAAGATAGGGTTGAAAGTTATAGCTATTTATTATCTGATGTGTTAATGTTTAACTGGCAGTGATGTGTAGTATTTGTCAAATGTACTCCAGTTGAGTTCCCAGTTCTACAGTCCCCGGCGGTACACTTTTTGTGAAAAAGCATTGTTTTTCTCATCTTACAAGGATTGCAGTACGGAAATGCTTAATGCTCTTCAAATTGGGAAATTGACAATTTTGCTAGTTATAAAACAGAAAGTGAAACCAATGTGACAGAAGATGGGACTTTAATATTAGGCCTATGCTTTACATTTTTGTATGTTAATATCAGTGATTTAGTTTCTTTATCTGTTCACATGAGATGTGTATCGTGAATGTTAGTAAAGCTGCCATTAGGATAATTTATATTTATTATTATTAATCAGTCCTTATTTTATATGACAATTTTCACAGCTTTCAAGAAGAGAATACAAATAAACATAATGTGTGTTTTTTGAACACATTATAAAAGCTTATGAAAATAGGGTTTGGGCCCATGCAGGCAGTAAGCCTGTATCTTGAATTTGGACTAGGCTTCTTGGGAGTGGTAAGACCTGCACTATTTTGGTGCAAAATAGTGATGAAATTCAGTTGTAGATTTTTTTTCAGGCTTGTTCCCCTTTTTTTATATTATAAGCAGGCAGAATGACAACAAATATGTGTATATTTTTTATCCTTTACTTTCTAGTTCTGCTGATACCTGTCACCATGTCATTCTCCATATAGCAACATTACTAATGTAAAAGCCTCACAGTAACACTCATATTAAAGCACATTAAGGTATGACATTTAATGTTAAAATGTCGTACACAATTTATAAAAACTGCTACATTTTTAACAGAACATAGTACCCATTTAAGAAAAGTTAGTTTATTCTGTTTTCTGCCTTTGTGTAGATTTTTTTTTTCCAGTGTGGCTTGGCTTTACATAGTTTCTTTTTATTTTTCATGGAGAAGGGTTACAGAGGACACCCTCTTGATACTTGGAAATGTTTCAGATTTTTTTCCCAGAATACTTTTTTTGAAGGAGAAGCAGCACTCCATGTCAATAGCACATTGCTTTCAGCAAGTGAATAGTAGCACTTCAGTTCTACTTCAGCAGCTCCTTAGAAACAAACAACCTTGGCTTGTTTTTATGCATTATACTTTGCAAACCCTGGGATTTCAATTGGGAAATTTTATTTGTGAATCACAAATGCTTATTTACAACACCCTTCTCAAAATATTTAACAGTTAAATTCTTCTTTCACCCATCCTCTAACCGACTTGTCCACTTCAGAGTCACAGAGAGACTATACTGTACATATACCAGATGCCCTAGGTGCAAGGAAAGAAATTAATCCTGAGTGGGGATTTCAGTCCAGCATAGGGCACACGTACACAGGACTAATTTAGAGGCAAAAATTAACCTAGTATATAGATAGATAGATATAGATACTTTATGTATAGTTGTGATAGGAAAACCCAATGAAATATGATGGAAATACAATCTCCTGATAGCCTGTGCCCAAAATTTTTGACTGAAGACTTTGGAGTTTGGTGGCTTGGGGGTGCAGTGGTGGCGCTGTTGCTGCACTGTAAGCAGGACAGGGTTTGCATCTTGGGTCCTCCCTGCATGAAGTTTGCATGTTCTTTCCAAGTCTGTGAGGGTTTCATCCAGGTGATCTGGTTTCCTCCTTCTCTCCAAAGATATGCAATGCTAAATTGGCAATAGTGTGTGTTTGGTGTGTGGGTGTGTGCACCTGTGTCTTCCCTGTGATGGACTAGCACCCTGTCCAGCATTTGTTCCTTATGTGTGCTCTATGTAAGCTGGGATAGGCTCCAGCCAAACCAAGATGCCTCTGTTAGAAGTTAGAAAATGACAGGATATGATTTTGGACTTGTTAGGCAGAAGAGATAACTAATCCATCTGCTTGCCCCCTCAATAAAATAATAACAATAAAATACACATTTTAATATATTCATGACAGGTTGGTTGAAAACAAAGAATATTATTCATTAACATTTTTGCATTCAATTGCATTTATTTCACAGCTTCATAACAGAAGTAATTTGCAGGACACCAGTATGTTTTATGGCTCACATTTACACACACAGAGGGGCGCAGTGCATTTTGTAAAATTATGCAATGCATGAACTCCATACAATCATGCACAAATGCACCATGAGGGAAATGCACTACATTAGAACTTGTCCTTTGCTGTTATCATGCAACGAAAATGGTGTACTGGAAGGTGAGGTGTTTCATGTGGACAGATACGTAGATGCAGTGACAGGCATAGAGACAGACATGATGACAACTGTAGGTGCCTTTGCATTTTATGTTTAAAAGTAGCACATTAAATGACCCACTGTGTACCCTCTCCAGCTTCCTGGGCTTGAAGCTTGTGACCTGACTTTGTTTGTATGTAGATTGCACATTTTACCAGTTTTGTAGGTTTTCCTTTAGATGTTCTAGTCTTCCTCCTACATCCTCAAACACATACTAGTTAGGCTAACTGAAGATCCCACAATGGCCCTGGGTGAGGGTGGGTTGGATGTGTATTTCCTCCGTATGATGACTAGTATCCTGCCCACTGCTGCCTTGCACCCTTGGAATGTTTTGAGAATTTTATGTTAAAATTGTAATTACCTTCAAATTATAAATATTTATGTATGAATGAAATGGGATTTGTAATTTGCAGTAGTTTAAATTCTGTATACTATAAGTGTTTTTCATAATATGATTAAACTTTACAGAAAGGTTTTTGTTTTGGACTTGTGCTCACATTTAATTCCTCTAGGGCTGTAAACAGTAATTAAACACAGAGCAAATTGTTTTAAAAGTGTTCTAAGCTATCTCTACTGCATGAAACAATTTAAACAATGAGAACTGAACCTTTTTACATAATACGGATAATTCACAATTTACTGGTTTTAACTCTATAAATATATCTTTACTGTGGTGATAAAAATAATCCATGTCTCTTGAAGTTTTACAGAGTTTTTGTATTGTAGTGTGAACTCTTATTTACCTCGGATTTTCCTCCAAAAATGCAATTAATGAAAATAAATAACTTATGATATACATTTTCATTGGTATATACATGTTTAGTACAAATTACAACCATGTAAATTACAATTTTTGCCACTTATTTTTTGCTGAAAATGTTCAAGCTCCCTCAAGTTGAATGAAGGTTGTTGAGTGACATAATGTTTCTTCTTTTCAAACTTAGGCTGAGTTTGGATTTGGGTCTTCACTGATTCACTTTACAGCACTGATTATTTTGTTTTTAAGTCACATCTGTATGTTTATACAGTATGTTTCATGTAATTGATATACTAGAAGTTAAATCATCTGTAAGTCTCTGGTTTCTTGCAGACTTAAACAGAATTCCCTCCACAATTTTACTGACTTTTTCTGTGTCAGTTTGGTCTGTTATATTTAAAGTCAGCCACTCTTCTGCATTCCGATGGCACAGCGCTGCGACCGAGTTGTTTAACATTGTTTAACATTAGGAATTGTGCTAGATTTAGGTGAAAAGAGCTTGTCAGATTGTACAAAGCTGATTTACTCAGACCACAACCAGCAAACATTATGTCACAGAATTTAACATTAGCCTTCCATCAAAATACTGTTAACTTTATATAAGAGATTTCTTTCAAAAATGGCTTTTGTTCTCACGTAGTCTTTGTTTTGAGAAACACCTGAGCAGTTGTTGTTTTATGCAGAGTTTCTCCCATCAAAACTTCAAAGCCAGGATACCTTGGTAATTGTATTAAAAATGCTTCTCTTAACCAGATGCTTGATTTTGAAGGAACTCATTCTGCGGTTTTTTGCCAATTGTGTATTTTGCTTTTCATGACTCATTCATGCACTAATTTCTTGAACTGCTTTAATAAAATTGGAGAATATTTGAAGTCACAACTTACCATGGTAGCATCATGGAGAAAGCAGGAACCATTTCAAAACAGGGCACCTTTCTATGGCAGACCACTCTTGCACTAACCTTTAGATAGATAGATAGATAGATAGATAGATAGATAGATAGATAGATAGATAGATAGATAGATAGATAGATAGATAGATAGATAGATAGATAGATAGATAGATAGATAGATAGATAGATACTGTATAGTTGTGATAGGAAAACCCAATGAGATGTGATGGAAATACAAACTCCTGATAGCCTGTGCCCAAAATTTTTGACTGAAGACTGGTGGCATGGGGCGCAGTGGTGGTGCTGTTGCCACACTGTAAGCAGGACAGGGTTTGCATCTTGGGTCCTCCCTGCATGAAGTTAGCATGTTCTTTCCAAGTCTGTAAGGGTTTCATCCAGGTGCTCTGGTTTCCTCCTTCTCTCCAAAGATATGCAATGCTAAATTGGCAATAGTGTGTGTTTGGTGCTTGATGCTTGATTTTAAAGGAACTCATTCTGCTGTTTTTTGCCAATTGTGTATTTTGCTTTTCATGACTCATTCATGCACTAATTTCTTGAACCGCTTTAATGAAGTCACAACGTAACAACTTTGCTATTGGTGTGTTTCTTAACACACTTCTGCTGAATAAATGTCTGAATCTGGCTGAAAGTTCTTACTGTTAGTGTGTCAGAGAGAGGATGTGCAGCATTGTTCATAAAGGCACTCTGTTTTGTTTTAAGTCTCTCAATTGCTGCCACCTCAGGGGGGTCCAGAGTATGTCCCATAACTGAACTTATCCTTTTAATTAGCTTGTTGGTTCGGTGGGCCTCTGTTGAAGTGATGTTACTAGCCCAGAACACAACAGCATAGAAAATCACACTAGCCATCACAGAGTTATAGAAGATGTGAAGGATGTCACTTCTCACATTAAAGGAGCACAGTCTCCTAAGGAAAAAGAACCTGCTCTGCCCTTTCTTATATAGTTGTTTTGTATTATGAGACCAGTCCAAACTGTCTTTGATGTGGACCCCCTAGTACTTGTAACAGTGCACCACCTCTACATCCACTATTAACTACAGTATGTTCATATTAAATTTATGCCAGCTTCTGAACATGGTTAAGTAAATGGCTTTTTGCAAAACAGCTTTATACTGAGACTAAATTTGCAAAAAAATTTGCTTAATCATATTGTTACAGGTTTAATAAGGGGATCTAACAAAAAGTTGAGTAAAAACAATGTAATCCCAGTGCCTGGCCATTTATCAAGATATTATGAACATTGTTATAAAATTCTGGTTTTTCAGATGTATTAGAACGATGTAGTTGTATTTATCTTGCTCTCTGTCCTTATTTCAGAGAAAACAGAAAAATATTATTTGTTTTCTTTTAGTTCAATTATGTCTTCAGTAGTCATTGTCTGACTTCAGAAAAAGAATGTGCATTACATTACAGTCTTTAACTATGTTCCACCAAAGTGAACAAATGGCAGGCATCCAGGACAAAGAGGTAGATGAGAGAAGGAAACAAATTTAAAACCTGGCATTGGTCAGAGCCAAGAGGATACATAATCAAAAGTAATAAGACCCCAAACATTAGACAGAAATTGAAGTCAAAACATAGAAAGTTCTAATTCCATAGGCAGATTTTACTAGCTAAATGTACCATGAACTTTGTACACCAATCCAAAAACCTGGAACCACAGATTACTGCTCCACAGTGCTCAATAGCAGTGGCATGAAAATGTCGCACATCAACTATCCAGCTGTCACATGTTGTAAAATAGAAAAAATGGCCACAATTAAAATGCACACGTAAAACAGGGGTGCAGTGACATAACTCCCATAACAATAAAAACATGGTAAAAATATAAAGAAAATGGAGAACAAAACAGGAGAACAGGTCATTTACTCTTAAAAAATATTCACACAGTTCTGCATTAAGTAAAATTCAGCCCTGTGTTTAATATGAACTTCAAATTCACTCAGTCTGACCATGTTTTCTGATCCCATTTTATAGTTTTCCAAAATGGCCAACAAAACTATGTGACTTCACCCAGTGATGTTTTACACCTGTCACGTATCAACTGAGTGATGTGACCTCACAATGTGGTGCAATCCTTGTAATCAATAGAGATAGACCAGCAAACAAAACAAATGGACATAATACAACATGCATCAAATGGTGCAAAAATCACCATCAAAATGGATATGAAACCTTAAACAAGCAGGCCTGTATTGCCATTTCAGGATGGCCACATTCAAAATAAAAACATGACATTATAAACTTATAATGTGCCTTTGTTGAATTGTTGAACCTGAGCCAGGTACAAGCCACTGATGCTACAGGAGTAGCCACAGCAGTATGGTGCCAAAAGCATAAAAGAAGCAGGCAGCAGTTTGGAATCTCTGACCATACTTTATTTTATTCTGATTTGCCCAGAGGTACATAAACGCTTCAATCTCTGCCTACATCAATATGGCAATCGATTAAACAATGGTACTGTACATACCAATTTCCTGTCCTTAACAAGAGTGTGAACACTTTTTCATTGGTTAAACAATTGTATTGTTGCCAACAATCAAAAAGTACATATACCACTGTATGCTGATTAGAAACCAATGACTCTATAACATGTTAATTGTCCTACCAAGTAAATACAAACATTTTCTAAGGAAGCAGACTGCTCTCACAATACTGTATGTTGAAGAGATACCATTCAAATCAGTTTGAGCTTCAAAGCAGCTGACTCTTTTGTGAGACAGGTAAATATCTACACCCTGTAGACAGCCATCAACAATAACCTGTAACAGAATTATTATGGAAATTTGCTTTTTGCACTTATCATCCCAGTCTTATATAAAGGGTGACTATAGTCCCTTCATTTATTGGCTTTTACATTTGCTAGTTACATGTTTTCTTTTGCCTAGACATAACATGCATAAATGTCCTTTTCTATATAAAATACTAAGTTCTAGCCCATTACATAATACCAACTTAAAGGCACTAGAGTAATGGAAAGCCACTTGACAGCCTTCCTACATTTTAAGTGCCACATGGTTCCACTGAGTTGGGGCTTTGTTCTGTTTTATATCAGCATCCTCAAAACAATCTTTCTCAGTCGTGAAACATCACTCAGCTGTTTGGTCTCCTGTCCTCTAGTGCCTTGAAAGAACAATGTTTCCTTATATTGGTTTATAGGGTCATTATTACCACATATACAGAGTACAAACTCCTACTTTCATGTGTTGGTCAACATGCCACATGTCATCACTCTCTAGTGCCATATCAGTGAGTTTAGTTGATAACTGGAAATTTGACAACTCATAGTTTTTAACCCATTTACCAATGTCCTGAACATTGCCCTTGCAGGATGTCTAGTACAGCATATTTAAAAGGTTTATTAAACCCTAATGGTGTCTTTCCTTCCACATGTTGAAAGGAGTGTGTGGCCACTTCCATTTTTTTCTTAGGCCCTTGCTGGGCTCTTTCTTTGTTATCCTTCTATCCATTTTAACTTCATGACCACATGCCAACTTGACAATCAATCATAGTAATTTTTTGAAAACTTCTTCTACTTCTTTCGGCTGCTCCCGTTAGGGGTTGCCACAGCAGATCATCTTTTTCCATATCTTTCTGTCCTCTGTATCTTGCTCTGTTACACCCATCACCTGCATGTCCTCTCGCACAACATCCATAAATCTCCTCTTAGGCCTTCCTCTTTTCCTTTTTTCTGACAGCTCTATCCTTAACAGCCTTCTCCCAATATACTCAGCATCTCTCCTCTGCACAAGTCCAAACCAACACAATCTTGCCTTTCTTTGTCTCCAAACCGTCCAACTTGAGCTGACCCTCTAATGTACAAATTTCTAATCCTATCCATCCTTGTCATACCCAATACAAATCTTAGCATTTTTAACTCTGCTACAACCAGCTCTGTCTTCTGCTTCCTGGTCAGTGCCACCATCTCCAACCCATATAACATAGCTGGTCTCACTACTGTCCTGTAGACCTTCCCTTTTACTCTTGCTGGTACCTGTCTGTCACAAATTACTCCTGACACTCTTCTCCACCCATTCCACCCTGCCTGCACTTTCTTTTTCACCTCTCTTTCACAATCCCCATTACCCTGTACTCTTGATCCCAAGTATTTAAACTCATCTACCTTCACCAACTCTACTCCCTGCATCCTCACCATTCCATTGACCTCCCTCTCATTTACACACATGTATTCTGTCTTGTTCCTACTGACCTTCATTCCTCTCCTCTCCAAAGCATATCTCCACCTCTCGAGGATCTCCTCAACCTACTCCCTACTATCGCTACAGATCACAGTGTCATCAGCAAACATCATAGTCTACGGGCATTCCTGTCTAATCTTGTCTGTCAACCTGTCTACCACCATTGCAAATAATAATCAGTCGATCCCTGATGTAATCCCACCTCCACTTTGAATGCATCCGTCACTCCTACCGCACACCTCAACACTGTCACACTTCCCTCGTACATATCCTGTACAACTCTTACATACTTTTCTGCCATTCCTTACTTCCTCATACAATACCGCAGCTCCTCTCGAGGGACACCCTGTCATATGCTTTCCCCAGGTCCATAAAGATGCAATGCAACTCCTTCTGGCCTTCTCTATACTTCTTGAAAACTCTTCTCCACAAAGTTCAAGATAAGGACCTACTTCAGGGACTCTTCATGATATTTGGAAAATTCTGAACTTTACATTATAGTTCAAGAGTTTTTAAATGTTGTCCTCCAAATGGCAAAAAGTATCATTCCTTGAAACAGACAAATTCTAAGGTTTTCCTACAAGTAGGAATAATGAGTACATTAGGTATGCTAATTTAGGTATGCTATATTAAATAGAGTTATGTCTTTAGAAAATTCTTGTTTATTGTGACTTCAGTCAATGGTGACATTTTGCATGTTCGTTGGACATCAAAGTAGGAATTTCACTGCACTCCATACATGTGACAATACTACTGCTACTACAACATACTGTCAGTTTTCAGAAATGTATTAAATTCAGCACCACAATGCATAACCTTTCCTATAATTTTAGCCCTTTTTTAATGTTCAGTAAATAAAAGTTAACACTATTGATTCTTCTAAAGTAACTTCTAAAATATCCTGAATTAAAAATGGTGAATTCAGATGAGCACAACAGAATTTTAATCATGCTGGGTTGAAAGTATACACTGGTAAATGCACTTTTTAAAAGAACAAATGAGATTTAGTCTGAAGCAAGATATTTTGCACATTATATTTCTAAACTGAAGATTAACAAAAAATATTTCCTTTGAAAATCAAAAGAAGGCTGATTCCAAAATGTTCTCTTACACGCTTACGAAATCACAAGCCAATATACGAAGTCCAAGTTCAACACGAGAGAGTCGCTTCTCTGCATAACTGGAGAAAATTGAATATTTTATCTCAAACTACGGTAGAAAATCAGTACTAATTGTATATGCAGAAGCAACATTTATTTGGCAGCTTTGCCTTAATAAGATGCCAGCTCTACAGTACAGTTTGCCACCTGCAGCTTTCCTGTGCAATTGACCTAAATTCTGCTGTTTTGGCCTTCTAAAATTGTCATGACTCACTGTTATAAAATTGAATATAAATACAAAATATATCCAATAAAGGTTCCATAATTAGAACTCTATTTAATCTCCGAAAGGGCACATGAATTTATCATTTTCTTCTTAGCAAAATACAAGAAATGAACTCAGTTTATTCCTATGGGAAAATTAAAAACACATTGCTAAATATCTGATCAGTGATAATTAGATGACTTCTTCTCAATGACATTTATACAAGTAAAAAAGTTAATTCTTTGCTTGCTTATTAAAAATTTTCTTTGAGGCTTCCACAGTCTTGCTTTAATTGAGGTTTAACTTAGTGGCATAACCTTTCTGAAAGAACTGGATAGTCCAGAGCGAACAGACGGCCTTGCACCTCCACTGTCATATGACTGATCTGAGAAGTGCATATGGTTGTTAATATTTAAATTGTGATTCTCAGATCATAATTAAATGACTGTTTACTTACTATTGATAATACCAGTTTTGTTTTATGATATATTTGGCTGATGCTTTATCTAAGGCGACTTATAACTTTTGAGATACAATTGGTTACATTTCTTTGTTTTTCTAATTGGCGCCACAGGCAGTTGAAGTGACTTGCTCATGGCCACACAGTGACAATAGCAGAATTGTAACTATTAATTTTCATGGCTTCAGTCTAAAGCTTTAACACTACACAACACCACACTTCCTGCCTATATGTACAAGTTATGAAAAGAGAAATGCAAATACCTTCCCTAAAGTTCATAAACTATATCATATTTTCAGTACAAGGATGAAGCATCAGATCATATCATTTTTATTTTTCCTAAAGTAAGTAAAATTAGTTTGCTGGGTAGTCTTTAACCTAGTCTTTAACCACCAAAAGTTTTGTCTGGTAGTATTTCTGTTACAGTAGTAAAAAAAAAAGTCTTAAAACCAGTTTTTTTACATTAGCCTCCAACTGCTAATTTAATTATTACTGTTCATCCTGTATTTGTCCTGCTTGTATTATTGAATATTCAGTAACTCATTCTGACTCTTTTTTTTTCTTTGTAACCCATTACTGTTGCATTTTCTTCTGTTCTCAGTTTCCCAGGGGCACCACTTCTAAGTATTGGAAAAGTAACCAGTCTAAAGATAAGAGAGGTATGAACAGAATCTTCATAGTTACTGTGTGAAGTCAACATACAGTATATCCACCATATGAACCTGAACAGTTGACATCTGCATATTAAAGAAGCTAGCTGCATTTTATATACTTTTCGTATTTTATCTGCCTTTGTATAAGTAGCGTGAACCATGACAATTTTTTAACACCAAGACTAACTGGACATCTTGCTTTCTATTATTGCCACTTTGCCAGCAGTATATTCTGATGTATGGAGCAATTAGTACTGTATTTCTGTGTTAAATGCAAACTTTCTCTTATGTTGAATTATGATAATTTGTGCAAGGGTCTGAGCAATTCTGCTGTTTAGAATGACAAACGAGTACCAAGCAGATTATCATGTATACAGTATATGCATGTATATGTACTATACATACAGATTTACATTTACTGAAAAGAAAAATAACATATGGATGCAACTAAGATGCAAAAAAGATGAGAATATATTATGATGAAGAAAAAGGAATGCTCAAAACCAAACTAAATGGTATATGTAAATGTATATACCAAACTAGAAACAAATGGATATGGGAACATTGGCAACATAGAAGACCAAAAAAGAAATACTGTATATGCAATAAATTGTATTGGCAATAAATTGATTGCACATTTACAGTTACGGCCTACAAGAAGGCAGTATATGTGATTTTTTGCACAAAATTCAACTTTTCTAAAAGACTCTAAAGTTATACATACATTATAAAAAGATGTTATTTAAATCATTACGTGTCTTTTAATAATTGAGCCAAAGTACCACAAGTCACATTCAAAATGTGTCAAAAATGGTAAAGGAGGGCCATTGGCAATTTGTATATTTGAAGAAAGTGACATGTTCATGGAAATTTAGATAACTATTAAACTATCAAAATCATTTCAGCCTTTTTAAATGCAGCACATAAAGGTTTGATGTGACAAAAGAAATATATTTAAGCCCCGAATAACTAGAATTAAACACTTTAATGCATTTTATTTTAGCAATGTAATAATTTGAGACTGAATGCAACTAAAACCGTTGAGTACTGCCTCTATTCTTCCTTAGGCATTGCTCCAATTCAGCAAACAAAAAGAATGATTCATATAACCTGCCTATAGGCAGAAAAGTCCATTGACAGACCTGACTACATTCAGTGCATTTAATTGTGTGAACATTTTTACACTTTCATCCTTAATCCCTATCTATACATTCAAGATAAGAGTTTTTGAAAATCTCCTGACAAGTAAGAGTTTCTTTGAAAATTTTATTAAAAGTTATCATTAAACTACACCAATTTACTGTCCTCCCATGGCATTTACATTTTTTAGATTCAAAAAGTAGAATGTTTTTTAATCACTTTTATTTTCTAGAGGTCAATATGCAACACATAGATTTATTAGCACATCATCAGTTTAAGATAATCAGAATATTTTAATTGGTAATCCTCCAAATTATTTTAGCTTAGTAGGAAAAAGGCTTTTCAATTTTAATTTCTTTAAACCCACATACAATTACAAATTCATTTCCACAAGGGTAAGACCACCACTAAGACAGAACAGGACACAGTCCTGAAAAACACCCTTTAAGGAGAAAAGGGAGGGTGGGAAGACACTGGCAGTGAATTGACACTCCTACACGTCAGTGTGGGAATATGAGAAGGTCTTGTGGGAGCAGAACATCCTTCCATCCATCCATGGATGAAAGGATCCATCCATCCATCCTTCCCAGTGGACTAATACTCTGGGAGTGATACTGTAAAGGGTCATGGTGAGGAGTCAAGAAAGAGGGGAAGGTGATCCATGGAAGGATTAAAAGAGGAAACAAGACTTCAATGCTGATAGATGGCAGTGTGGTGTTCTAACCAGAAACACTGTGAAAACATTTTTAGGGAGAAGCAGGTGAGGATGAGGATCACTGTGCAGTGAGGAGTACTGTGCAAGAATAAAGTATTTTGTATTATATTTTTGAGGTGGCAATAATAGATTGGCTTTGTGGCTCTGTGAAGAGGATTACTTGTGTTCAGTATTGTGTGTTGTATTTACCCCGATTTTTGACACTGATTGCATACCCAACCTACCTGAAAGGGAGTGTCTCTCCAAATTGGCCTTCCAAGAATTTGTCCAGTTTTTTGGATTCTTACAGAATTGGGGCTGTCAAAAACAAGGTCTGTTAAAGCCCATTGAAGAATTTATTGTGTGATTTTGGGCTATACAAGAAATAAAATGTTGTTGGTGCTGTTTCTGTGCTAGTGAGCAATATGTTCTACTGTTATAGTATAAGACAGACTTCTTGGGAGCTGCCTGAGACTCCATGGTTTTTAATGGATATTAATGATTAAGATAAGCAGAAACACTAGAGGCTGATGCCTTGATGTTTTTGTAAGAAGATAGGGCCATCTTTCACTTAAAAGGTGATTCATTGACTTGAACCATGTGTGTCCTTGTGATAATGTGAGCTGTGTTTTGAGAGCATAAAATTAAGGAAATGGTGGTGGGAACAGAACAGAATTGTGTAAGGTAAAGATAAAGGAAAGGAGGAGAGAGAGAGATGGGAAGTCAAAGGGAGAGTACTAGTGTTATGATTCTAATTTTTTTATTTTATGGATTTATTTAGTGTTTATTTCATGTTCTTCTGTGTTTGTGACAGTTTTGGAATATGGAGAATTTAAAGTTTGTTTTGTGCTAAAGGTAATTTTTAAAAATATTTAACGTGTTACAAAAACATCATTTTTTTCCTGTGTGTGCCACCATTTTTGACTTAGCTTGTGTACAATTGCTAACCTTGTTGGTATGCAGAACAACCATAGTTCACAACCTGTGATGTCACTGAGTAGAGGGTATAAAGGTCAGGGGTCATATCCTTTCTAATTATCCAAAATTGGATATAAACCTAAAAACTCTTAATGTATTAATTATAGTCTCCTTGGTTTCAGAATTTGTACAATAGCATTTTGATGGTATCTTTGTTTAGTTATTTGCCTGCAATGACAGAAAAAACTGGTAGTTTGACATCTGCTCGTTTTATGACTTACGTTTCATCTCCTGATCTCTATTTAAAAAAAAAATGTTTGCCTTTTTCCTCTTAAGGCATTACAGGTAGGAGACAGGGGCTCAACCCAGTTATAGCTAGGCCAAAAGAGAAGCAATGGATTTGTCTGCAAATTGTGCTTTTCCCTCTCTTCCGTATTTTGAAATAAAACATCAAATTATATTTTTATGCTCTGCGGTGGGTTGGCACCCTGCCCAGGATTGGTTCCTGCCTTGTGCCCTGTGTTGGCTGGGATTGGCTCGAGCAGACCCCCGTGACCCTGTGTTCAGATTCAGCTGGTTGGAAAATGGATGGATGGATGGATATTTTTATGCTTTGCACTATGTGGCAATTATTCAGATTGTAATGTGCTGCCATGAGCAAGGCTAGATTATGCAAGAAAGAAAGATTTTAAATTGTGTATGCAAATCAGCATTAAGTAGAGGCCCCTGGACCTAGAACTTCCATTTTTATGCCTGCTGACTGAAAATGTATTTACTATTTTGGAATCATCTGTGCCTCCTTGATATTATTCGTAGTGAGAAAAGACAACATGCTACTCTTATACTAAGAATGGAGAATTTATATTTTTGGCATGAATAATCCTCAATTTAAATGTTTACTGAGCATTTACCAACACTTATTACTATTATTATGTTTGCTTTATCATTGCAATTTGCTAGTGGCTGCTGCGGTGTCTGTGTCCTGACCAGGAACACAAAGTTTAACCTACCACTTTACAAAGAATTAAGAGGTTCCCACAAGTGGAATCTTTTGTATTTCTTGAACTTTATGGTGACCTGACAGTTCCTGCAGATTCTTTTCAAATTCTTTCTTGATGAAACCTAGAACTTTGACCACCATAGGCACAACTGTAGTCTTGACGTCCCAAATATTCTTATTTGTTTTGCTTTTTAGCTTCTTTGAGTAAGATGTTGTTGTCATCTGGGACTTCTACTTGCAGCTATTGCTTTTCCTTTTTGTGATAGACCACTGTGTCATTGAAGTTTAGCTGAAATGGTACAATCGGTTTGCATAGCCAATTCCCACATGATGGTAGTTTCTTTAATGTTAACAACAGCTCTCCATCATATGCTTGTACCATTTCTCAGATATTTTTACACCTAGTCTACTAGCAATCAACCAGCGCAGAAGGCTGGCACTGAAGATGCAAGCTTTGTACATTGCACATACTTCTCTTGTTCTCAACCTGCTGCTTCAAGATGTTCTGCTGCTGGTTCTTGGTGTTGAGTGCCTGGTCCTGAGCTGTAATGAAGAGGCATTCAGTATCTCCTGACTATCTGACCAGCAATGCCACACTTGCACATTTGTCCACAAATGGTCTGTCAAGGCTATGGTTGTACTGGCAGTGCAGTGGCTTCATTTCAGCAGGTCAGTCTTTTCAGTTTCAGTGATGGTCCTGAGTCTCAGCTTGGTGAATTTGCTGTGTTGGCAAGTGCTTGCTATTGATTTAATTTGCGGTTGCAATAAAGTATTTTTTTTGATGGCATCATGGGTCTTCACAAGCTTGGTGAACTTATTTTGCCAAACTCAATGTAATTATTCAACCCAACAATGGTACTGTTGTATGCAGACATGAGTTCAATGAGACTGCAGCCACCACTTCATCAATTGATATATGGCCACTAGAAATCTTGGGTGCTTTTCTTCTGCTTTTGGGTGATGATGTCCATGTATGGTTAGGAGCTTCCTGGTCATGGTGCCCATCCTCTAAATCGCTGATATATTTCAATGAACCATCCCAAACCTTTTCATTGGGACTGAGATCATTTTTTTCAAGCTGAGTTTAGACTTGAGTGACAGGTGCAGTCATCAGTAGTATTCCTTTGCTGTCCTCTCCTTTGTCTTAGTGTGCTGAAAACAATTGTGTTTGTTGATATCCGGGTATTTATTATTATTATTTTGCCATCATGTCTCAATCTGATACAAAGAACAAATGTAAGCTTATATAGTACACTGTAATTAAACAGTGTCTTGTCATTCCAAGGACTTACTGTATATTGCATACAGCTGAGACTGAAAGTATCCCGGCTACCTTATATCATATAGATGCCAAGCAGTTTACTAAAACTGCATATATTTCTAATCCTTAAATAAAAGCAAACATTTTGGAGTGGATAGTTTAGCATATCAGGGCCTATAAGTAATAATAATATTAATAGGACAGTTGGAATTTTAATAACACAAGTTCAATATTAAATATTTAAAAAGCTTGCTTCTAATAACTAAATGATGATAATGAAAATGCTAGTAATTGTTAATGCACAAAGCAACATCCTGCAGTGAACAAATGAATGCACTGCATATTGCTATTAATTGACATAAACAAGTTAATGAATTGCTTTTAAAATTCAAATGCTAATTCTTTTTCCATTATTTAACCTTTTTAATACAGTTCATATTCCCAGAGACTAGAACCTATCCCTATGGTGTCAGGTAAAAAGCAGAAATAACCCGTGATCATCGTTGGTCCTAGAGGGTCAGAATGCCTGCAGATTTTTGTTCCAACCCAGCTACTCAATTAGAAAACAAGCCTTGTCAATAACAGGTCTTATTAGTGTTTTAACTCTTAAATGTCAGTTCATTCTTAAATCATAGATTATTTTTTTCCTTTCTAATAATATCTAACAGAGACAACAGTAGTAAATTCTACTATGATAGCATTTCTCATATCAGTTTTCACCAGAAAAGGATACCCAAAGCAACTGCTTTTGGGTAAAAGACCTCAGTTCATCTCTGCAAAATCTGAAACCTTCCTGAGAGAGGGAAATATAACATATAGTAAATTTTCATTATACTATTTCGTGGAAGAAAACTTTCCTCTGTTTTCAAAGAGGGCAGCCACAGTGCCTAAATGAGAATGCAGAGCATTTCTTTATTTGCACAGAGTTATGCACAAAAGTGTCAGTCAATGGAGTGAGCAAACAATTAAACAATTCCTCACCTTTTATACTTTTTCTAAATCCATCACCTCATCTAATACATCTCATCATCTAGCACTTAATATGCAGAACTTTATAACCTTGTCCAATCAACTAACATCACCAGCAATTTCTGGCTCATATCAGTGCTCACTGAGATACAACTTAATTCACGTTCAAAATGTTAAGCAAACTATTGTTTCTCAGTTTCAACATCCTTTATGTCAATCTCAAAACTGGGGTAAATTAAATTCCTTTTTTAATTTAAAGACTTTGCTCTTTTCTAATGTTCTGAATATTTAAGCCTTGTAATTCTATCAGTAGCTCCTTCCCTTTAGCATTACAAGTCATTCGCAGCACTGCTTCTCACTAATTGTTAGTATCAGAATACTATCAAGAGGTCAAATTCTATCTTCAAAATGTGAAATAGAACATAAATTGTAAAAGAAAGTATAGTATTTAAAACTATGACAAAAATACAAATTTCTAAATTACCTCCAAATGTAAATATATTAGTACATTTTTCTGAAAGCAGAAGAAAAAAGGCCCGTTAATCAAAGAGAAAAGACACAAAGGTAAAAGACCATACAAACTTTGTTGAGCCCATATGTTGCTACAAACTACTAATGCTACAATAAGACTGCAGGTAAAAGTCACTCAATTGTGCTTTTTGGCTCATGTTCTATTTGTTTTTGTTTGTTTGTTGAAATTATTTTTGGAAGCAAATTTAATCCTATATAACTTTGCACTAAGACCTATCCTGGTTTGGCCAAAGTAAAAAATTAATTTAAAGGAATTCACTACCCATATGTGATGGAGGAAAAAATTTAATCATGTTTTCATGCAGAATGGAGACAAAAAGTGTATGATATAATACATGCCAATATCAACTAATGCTGTATAGCAGGAAAAGATGTGAAAAACATCCACATGTTATATAATGGTCTGTAAGTACTTGTATTTTATGTTTTGTTATCATTTTACAATTATTTTTCATATGTTTGTTTTTTTCTGTTATGTCTCACTAACTGTGCTTCTATTTCTTGTATGTTGTGAGTGGAGCCCCCAAGAGGTGGGGCCAACCTGACATCTCCTTCTGAGCACTGAGTCTGGCAATTTAAAGCCAGAGATGAGTAAACTCAAATCAGGAGAATATTATTTTTATGAAAGAGTTTTGTAAGTACTGCTATTTTTGTTATAAACAACAGTATATGTATTAAATATAAAACATATTTTTGGGTTGATTATTTCTTAAACAGTTAGATGTGATCAAACAGACAGCCAAAAATAACCACAAAATGCTGTGATTATTTTTACAGTGCAGGATGTCTAGAAATTTGTCAGCTCATGACGGTAAGTGCTCGAAGATTGTTTGAGTGTACCATAATAGAAGTGCCATGCCTTTCAGAAAACTCTTAACATCTGGGTTGTATTGGCAGGCTTTCTTTAATTTTTGATTTTCACATTACTCTAAAAATATCAAATCTTTGAAAAAGAAATTACTTTTTAACAGCAGTATAAACAAATTTTTGAAGGGTTGTTTTCTTTTTAACTCATCATCATTACAGGTAGCCAAATAGCCAAATATAATTAGAAAATTCAATGAATATGAAGTATAATAACTATCTTTAAACATTTACCCGTGATTCCTGTTTACTGTATCGTAGTCTATGTATGCAGTATCACCATCTCATCAATGTACAACATCAGAGTATTTTTAAAGCAAGAGTCTGACCATGGAGAACTTTTTTAGCAGGCCAGAAGTAAACGTGAAGAGTGTCATCAGTCAAGTCATATTTGTGGAATTTTAATGCAAGTTTTAATGTAAGCCCATTTAAGAGGTTGAATTAAATCAGCCATTTGCAATGCATTCAAAGCCTAGAGTTGCAGTCCTGTTGTTGTGTTTTTGCTTCCTACTATGCCAGTTTAAGGATTATTATTACTGTTGTTCTTGTTGATTAATATTTATATTGTAGTCTGTACTTTTTGCCCCACAGTGTTTATGACAAGTTGACAACCATCAGTAAAACTGACCCATTGATTTGTGTAACTGATTGAAATGAAAGCCTACAGCCACAGTGATTTCTGGACTATACTTGTTCAACAAGATCCTACAGTTCCTACAAGATCCCTCAAGGTCTATACTGTATGTCTCAAGATAGACAGGATCTTCTGCATTTTTCTGTCATCAAAGGCACATGCAGAGTACTTATCCAAGATGGGTGCAGCTCCAAGTACTATCACAGGCAACTAAAAGGAGAAAGCAAAGATATAAATAATAATTACTACCTGGAAAATTTAACATGAATATAGACTGTCAACAGTAGTACATAACTCTTAGAGCAAGTGTACAACTTAAAAAATGAGGCTAAGTAGTAACAACTGGCCTTTTTTTCAAACAAATGTATTTGTACTGGCAATGTGGTAGATACACAATACGATTATGATTTTACTTTAACCTTTAGTTACAGCCAGTGGTTCTCAAACTCAGTACTGGGGACCACATGTGGCTGCAGGTTTTTTACTTCCAGTAGTTTTACAATCAGTGAGTCATTTTATCTCCAGCTGATCTCATTGTTTAATTAGCTGGTCTTTTTTTTTCTTTTCTCTTATTCTGCATTCTGAAAAGCACAGCATGTGACTTTTAGATTAAGTAATTTAGAAATATTTGTTTCTTTGTAAATTAAAGGCTTACTTTCTTTTGTTATTTTCCTGCTTTTTGAAATTCGTATTTGTAGTTTGCTCTCTTAATTGTATCCTAATAATGACAATTAACAACTAGCAAAGAAGACAATTGGGCAAATGACCTGAATGCTAGGGATGGGACATTTGGTACTGAGGCTTTGAAACTCATACTTCTTTAATGAAGTATACTTTGTCAAAGTAGTGCTGTTATCATGTAACTGATGATGTCCAAAGCTTCATCCATCACTGAAACACTGAGAGTGGTTTGACTGCTTCGAAGTTCTGCCTTACCCCATCTGATATAAAAGGGGATGTAAAACTGCTGCCTGTATATTATATGGACATGATATTGAATTAAATATGAAGTGCAGAACTAGTAAATGTGATCAAGAGCATGGGAATATTTTCATCTGTTACCTGACAATAAGGTAAATACTATACTATGCCTAATCATCCATCCATCCATCCATTTTCCAACCCGCTGAATCCGAACACAGGGTCACGGGGGTCTGCTGGAGCCAATCCCAGCCAACACAGGGCACAAGGCAGGAACCAATCCTGGGCAGGGTGCCAACCCACCGCAGTGCCTAATCATCTATAGTGAAACTTATAACGTGTCATTAATACTGTAGGCTACTGTGAGCACATTCCCTTAACCCTGTTAAAAAATTACCCTTTCATTTTGCCCTATTCCATAAATACATTTCTAAACCCCATTATGATTTTCTGTGCCCCTTAGTACTAAAATTTCTCAAGCAATGATATAAAAATATTAATATTTCACAATCCCTCACAGCAAAAATCACCTCACTTGAAAAGTTATCACATTATTATGAGTTAATGGTAGCTTATAATGTATTTAAAACAGTTGCTTTTATGGCAACAAACAACTGCTTTAGGACAACACATTTAGACATTATTTTATTGTATAGAATTGTACCACATACTAACATCCATCCATCCATCCATTTTCCAACCCGCTGAATCCGAACACAGGGTCACGGGGGTCTGCTGGAGCCAATCCCAGCCAACACAGGGCACAAGGCAGGGAACCAATCCTGAGCAGGGTGCCAACCCACTGCAGACATACTAACATGTAACTTTATTTCAGCATTTTAATGAACATACATAGCATTCTTAGGCTTTTGGAACACCTGTTGAATTGAAACAATACAATCAACAAGAGCTTATATGTTATCTTCTTTTGCTGACAGTCTCGAGCTCATGGCTGCTATGGTTTCTATAAGCCACCAGATGTCACTATTTTTGACTGTCAGCATGGCACTGCCAGATCTAAACACTAGTGTGGCGAATTTCTCGCGTACTAAATTGGCTATAGCTGCAGGTGGAAGTCCCATTTTATTTATGGTGCCAAGCAGAGTTGTGTTGCGATGCAACAGTCTATTAGCAAGTGAAAGCGCTGTGAAGAAGCTGTCTGTTGTCACGGTTCTGCCTTTGTCCAGAAACGGCTCTATAAGCTTTAAGACCACAAACTCTGAAAATCTTTGCCCTGGGTTGTAACTCAAAACACAGTTTTCAAGAAAAAGTTGCCAGATGTCTGAAACCACAGCAAATCTGTCATTTTTCAGACACCCCAGCCTTAAGGGCTTCACAGGGCTTTTGAGAAAACTGAATGCTGAAAGGCTACAACTACTTCATACATACACATTTTGACAAAAAAGAAGAGATCATTCAATCCATTAAGCTTGTTTGTTTGGCTAATAGCTAAGCTGTTCCAGTATTTCATCCAGATACTTCTTAAAGGTTGTCAAGGTTTCTGCTACAACTACATGACCTGGTAGTTTGCTCCAGATTCCCACAACTCTTAGTAAAGAAGTGCTCTCTGCCTTCAGTCTTAAATTAATATCCCCTTAATTTTCACTGGTGTCCTTGAGTATGGGATTCAAGCTGAAAGAATTCTGCAAGACCTACTTTATCAATGCCTTTGGGAATTTCAAAGACCTGGATTCAGTCCCAACACAGTCTCCTCTGCTCAAGACTAAAGTTCAGTCCTGGAGTCCTTCATTGCACCTGGGTGCTCTCCTCAGCACAGCTCCAAGGGCTGCTACTTCAGCATCAGATTCAATAAAATGCTGTAGTTGAACAGATGTGAGAATACAAAAGAAATGTTCAGACACCAACCAGGTTGTCTCGTTTAATTTGTTAAACGAAACAAATGCACAATGGCTTTACAAAGCTGAAATATAGACTGTACCCTTCTCATAATATCAATAATGTTTTTCAATTGAGCGGGTCTGCTCTTCTCGCAGAGCTCCATCTTTTGATCTGGGGATGCCAGGCTTTATAGATCCTGGTTCAGAAGGGGCAGAGTCATTTGCCCTCACTGGGCATCTTCTCAGAGCTGTAAAGGTAGAAACAGGTGAACATTTTACTGACAGCACCCCATCTCTTTCCGGAATGGTATTAAATATGTCAGCTAAGCTCAAAAAGCAACCCTCCATCATATATGTATGGCAGTGCTCATAAATAAATAATGAATTAAATAACCAGAATACTTGAAAAAGTAAAATTTAAATTATGTTGATGGTGACGATGAAAATCTTAAATACAAAGTTTTTAAAAAAAACCTGTTATCCCCATGTGACATATACTGTATAAATGCTTAGTGCATTCTAAGCCTTGCTTTGTAATTTCTACATTGAACCCAAAATATAGAAGCTCTGAAATAACTGATTGCTGAAGCTAGCAGTCCAAATAAAAGCAGAACTTGGTTGAAACAAAAACCTATAGCCACATGGAGTCCCCAGGGCTGAGTTTAAGAAACACTGAACTACAGTATAACCATTGGTGAGCCTTCATCAAACAAGATGCGTTTCTGTACATGTAGTATATTTTGTTATGTTTTTAAAGTTTACATTCGCATGTGCTACAATTAATGTAGTTTTTTTCTAACACAGTATATTTTATTATAAGTCTGATAGTAATTAGAGTAAATATATATATATACATCAATAAGTTACTTTTTTATCTCATTTAGTAATTTATTATAAATAGCTATTATATATATAAATGTGTTACTCCCTCTCATTTTTGCAGCTTGTCATAAGATTGAATTCCTGTTGCTTGTTCTGCCTTCCCTTCATTACTCGGGGTCTATTTTCTGGTCAAGCCTGCTGTTTCATTTGGTATGATATCCAAAGCTGTTTGTTAAAGAAAATATGCCAAGCAAATAATTTAAACCACCTTGTTTGTACAGCCAGCAAAGCAGCTTTAATGGCATTACCCAACAGCTGGAGCACTTAATAAAGAGCCAATTCTAAGTATGACAGCACATACATTTTGCATCTGTGACTGCTGGTCTGCTAAAAGCCTTTTAGATCACACTGTAAATGCCATACACACACATACACATGCCAGCTACTTGATAATATCTGCACAGACCCTCCGCTCTGCTTCGCATGCTGCCTTTTTTAATGTTGGTAAATGTGCAAGTTCATCTTCTTTGACATTTTCAACTTGAGGTTATAGCTTCTTAAACAGCTCCTGTGTGAATCCTTCTGACACTCTGGTATAAATAATCCTTGTTTTATTTATGTGATGTTTCTTACACAGGGAATTTCGTCAGACTGTTGCCCTGGAAACTTACACATATATGTTTCTGTTGAAGATGGCGGTGAAATTTAATAAGGCTAAAACGGATGCCTGAATTGAAGGAAGAGATTGGAACTTAACCTACCATGCTCAGAGCAATTTTTAATGAGTAAGCACTTTTCTTCTTATTTTGTGCTTCATGTCTTTGAAATAGTTCCTGGTGTGGTTTCCTGGCTCCCTTTGGTAATTAGAGCATTATTTAAGAAAGCTAAATTAGATTTAGCTCAGCATTGATGCCTTTTAATTCAAGGTATTTGCAGCCAGTGGTATCTAGCAATTCCTTAAGGTAGAATACTTAAAAGTAAGCCGTGGACTACTTAGATGTTTATATTACACTAAGATCTTACTTTATTGATGCTAAGCACATCAGTCCTAAGTAAATTAAACATTTTGTAAGCCGTATTAAACACAACAAAATCAGCTTCAACAAATATCTGAATATGTTTAGCGATAGCTGTCTTGGTGTGAGAGATTAAAGTCTCCTTATCCAACAAAATACTGACTTGTGAAAAGCTGTGCATTCTTCTACTGCAGTGTCTAAAATCACATCAAACCGAGCTGTGAAACTAAAGCCAATGTCACATTACGTGACTTCTAATCATTGTGTATGTCAGATTTGAAAACTATGTTGCTGATCTCTTTGCTTGAACCATGTCAATTTTCACAACTAAAAATCCCTCGACATGTCACATTTAAGGATTACATGATAAACTTCCAGTGCAGTAATGCTTGCTCCCTCTTGTGACAGGAAAAACATGCTTCTTGACAGAGACAACACTGTCTGAAGGGACTTCATCACTACATTCTATGCATTGTACTTGGGAATGAGCGTTCATTGGTTGACAGCTCTCACACTCACAGAGTTCATCCCTACAGCTAAAGTCAAAATCAAACCTGAGCAACTTGTGGACTAGTCACATTGCATGACTGAGTCAACAAGAGTGTGACTGCCTCCAACTTGCTGAGATTATTTAAATGAAGGCTACAACTGAAAATGAATGGAAAAGTCACATAATGTGGTCTTAATGGAGCCTAAAATTCATATGCCTGCTTTTAAGAAAACCCAAAAACGTCTCAGCAAGTTGTATTGGCCATTACAATTGTGTGTCTGCTGTAAGGTTTATGCCTTACATAACATCTCCTAATCATAAACTCCACCTACATATCAAAAACCAAGCAATAGGGTCAGAAACATTAAATAAAATAAAGAAATTGATCTATTTGCAAAACTGAATATATAATACAAAACTAAAAAAAACACAAGGAGAGATAAATATATGCATATTAGTACAGAAACAAAAACATATCTGGGAAATGTCATCTGGAACTGAATGAAGACTGCATGAACCTATTTAGGTTGTATAATTCTTTGTATTCCTTTGCTGCTATTTATCTGATGCAAATATAATTTTTAAGTAAAGTCTTAAATCATGTCTCTGTCCAATTATTTGTGGATTGATATTCCTTGTCTAGCCATACTTCCTTAAGAGCACTTGTGTACCCCTCTATTAATGGGAAACTGGGTTGAAGTAAAGGATTGAAAGCAGAAGTCATTCCCAGTGTGCCTGCTAATCAAGGTCCTTACGGTTGAATACAGTATATGGGATAAAATAAGGACAGTAAAATGGGTAAGAGGTTACAGATAACAATTACAAAGATGGTTTTGACATTTCTTCCTATCCCGTTAAGAAAAGAACCTAAGAAGATAGTTGGTAGCTTTCATGTGAGGTGTATGTCACAGGTGATCTCAGTCATTTTCTAACCTGCTTAGTCCTGAACAGGGTTACTGGCATAAAGTAAAAAGCAAGAAAAATGCTGGACAAGGTGGCAGTCCACCACAGGGCAAACGCACACACAAAGCCACACCTCCACAACCACATGCTAGGACCAATTTAGTATCGTCAAACCACCTAACCAGCATGTCTTTACACTGTGGGAGAAAACCAGAGCACTCTAAGGAAACTCACACAGACACAGGAAGAACGTGCAAGCACCATGCACTGAGGACCTGGGATACGAACCCTGGTCTCCTTACTTTAAGTCTGCAGCGCTACTACTGTGCCACTCACAGGTGATCTGAAAATGCCAAATAAGATACATTTTTTCTTATGTAATAAACAATATTGGTTAATCATTACTTTTTAATTAACTGGCAATCTATAGTTCCAACTGCTAATATTTGTTTACAGACTGAAAGGGCACAACCTTTAACTACCCAAATATTATTGTATGATCTTCTGTCATAACTCAACCCCTTTTATGAATATATATTTTTTTACTTATTTTGCAATAATATCCAGACAAAAAACACCTTTCATTCATCTCTAGAGGAAAAGATCACTTTGGTCAGGTAGAATCACTTTAATAATGCACTTCATAATATCTTCACCTGTGAGATTTATAGGAAAATGTGTTCGCTGGAAGCTGGTTATAAAAATATCACTCATTACTGCATCAGATTTCTCTATTTTATGTTCTGTTGACATTTGTTTACTTGCCCTTTCTTAATCATTTTGTGACACTGTAATGCAATTTCTGTTTTTTAAGGTAAGGCCAGTGTATTCAAACCATAGGGAAGCATAATCTAAAACCCACATAATCCATTTCAGGGTTGAATTCAGACCTCATCCCAGAAGCACTGGAGTGTAACTGTCCCTGGATGAGATGCCACCAAAAGATGACAGCATGGGGAGTTTTTCAAGAGAGAGGAAGAGAGGAGAGAAGAGTCCAAAGCAATATGTGTATTTATATGAATAACACAGATTTGTTTTCTTGATAAACTACACACCCAAACAATCTTGATGTGTTTTGCTACAGGTTGCTGTTATAGCCTCACTGCAGTCTACACTTGAAATGCTGTACCAATAAAAATATTTTTTCAATTTTGCAATGAAAAAATGCTTCTATTATATATTTGTGCAAACATTAATTGCTAGTCTTAATTGTTTGATCTGTATTTGACAGGAGCTGTAAGTTATTTGTTTAATCAATTCCATTTTGATTGGAAGCTTAGCTAGCAGTTGTCGATAAAAGTTTAACTAAAGTTTCATCATTTTCATATAAATCAATGACAACACAGCTAAAAAGTACATGAAAGAAGCATATGAGAAACAAAACATTGATAACTTTCATTTGTTTGATTTTACTTAGGATAGTTTGTCTCCTTCTCTTACTTTAACAGAGGGAAGACAAACAAATTGACTATTGATAGCTGCATAAACAGAAAATAAGAATTAGCAGCTTATCTTATCTTTCTGCTTCTCTCTTTTACACACTATTGGCTTCCTTAGGGTGAAATTAATACATATTAACATAGATACATAACTAGTAAAAGCTGCCAGACTAGATAATCTCTTCCTCAAAAGCATGTGAGGTCAAAAAATTTTGGTGCCTGTGTCATAAACAGCAACTGTTACAACATGCCAGAACACAAAAGGAGATCTGCATATTAGTGTTATGAGTAATGGAAGGCACCAGTAGGAGACAGGCAAGAACTTAACAAGGAGAGAGGCAAACATTTAAACACCAGAAAAATTTAAAGTGAAATGTTTAACCAAAACAAAAGCACAAAGTCAAGCACACAATCAAAAATCGACGGTCCATATAGTACTCCATATAAATTTCTCTTTAGTGATACCAAAGAGAATCATTCGATACAGCCAATTGTACTGTACAATAATATACAATCAAGTACACTGACTTACAGCATATACTGTAATGTTTATTACATACACACAAAAATGTAGAGGAAAATTAAAGGAAATTGAATGAAGTTAACAGTATTTAAAACTAAACACATTAAGTCAAACAAAGTAAACAAGCTGTATAGTTTGACAGATTGGCTCAGGGGTTGCTTAACACCTCTCTACGCAACAACCTTTACAGGTCCAGGGGTTGGTGTGTGTTTGTTGGTGGTTGGGTGTTAAGTGCTTTCTCTTCATCGTGCAGTATGTGTTCTGGAAATACAAACAATCTGTCAGCTATTTTGTGTGGGTGGTGTGTACATGTGTACTTACATATTGCCACACACGTGCGCATGGGAGGCAGCTAAAGGGCTTGAGTAAGGGCAGTTCCAAGTCGTACCGGGATGTGGCAGAGTGCACTGACTCTTTTTCTCCTTTTCCTGTAGACCATTTACGGGAGATTCCACCTGGCCCTCTTGACTTCACTTCCGGGACCGAGCCTATGGAAGGAGACCTTGCTAGCTCCGGCCCCTGTGATGTCACGTCCGGGCTCGAACCTATGGCTGAAGACCTTCATGAGCCTTTTTTTTTCAAAGAACCTTGTTTGGTTATTTAGTGTCCTACACTTTTATGATTTCAGGTTAGGTTAGGTTAGTCAATGATTGTTTAAACTACTTTATGGAAGGGCAGGGAGTTTAGGACAGGCCAGGTTTAGAACTATACATGGAGGAACAAACAATAGTGTAAAAATGCATAGTAATGTAAATTCTGACCCAACGTTTAAATGTAAATGTAAAATGAGTAAGACATTAAAAATAGTTTAGCTTAATGCTAGAAGTATCAAAAACAAAACAAGTGAGCTGGAGTTGTATGTAGAGGAGCATACTTATGATATTATAGCAATAATGTAAACCTGGCTAAATAAAAAACATTGGGATGAGTATAATAGAATGATGCATATTTTTAGGAAGTATAGACAGAACAGAAAAGGAGGTGGAGTTGCTGTTTATGTCAAACAGAATTTAAACACAAGTCCTCTTCAGTTGAACAATGAGCCCCATCTTAATGAGGACATGTGGCTTCGCCTGGAAAGCATTAGGGAGAGGGGTCTTATTTTAGGAGTGTGTTATAGACCACCCAATGCAGACAGTAATTTCAATGCACATCTTTTTAGTAATATTATTAAGGCAAGTTTACAGGGGGTTATTATAGTCATGGGAGACTTTAACTGTCTGAATATTAACTGGGATAACCTTGTAAATAGCGGAGCACAAAAGCAGGATTTTTTAGAAATAATCAGTGACTGTTTTTTAAGCACAGTATGTTAAAACACCAACACGGGGTGAAGCTTGTCTAGTATTTTGTAATAATCAGGATTGAATTGAGGGTGTAGCGGTGATTGAATCACTAGGGTCAAGTGACCATAATATAATACATTTCCCAGTGTTTTGGAAGAGTGTGGATGCAAAGACTATACCTGTTAAGTTTAACTTTGGTAGGGCAAATTTTGAACAGATGTGGCAAAGTCTAAGGAGGATAGACTGAGATACGCTTTTAAGTGTGGAGACAGTCAGGGAGCAGTGGTACAGGTTTAAAAATGTTTTGCATGTAATGCGATATAGGTATATACCTACATTTGGAACTGCTAGGAAATTAAAAAATTAAATTCTGCAGTGAGATAATAAAGAGTTAAAAAATAAGCTGCAAAGGCTAAAACAGCTGTATAAAGCATATAAGTCTAATAACTCTAATGTGAATTGCAGCGCATATAACATGAGTGTTCTAATGTTCTTCCCTTTCTGAGTTTTTTTCATAAAGTCCTTACCCGTCTTTTGTTAGGCTGGTGCAGGCTGAAAGGTTGCTTCTCAAATTTGGGAGAAGGTTGATTTTGATTGTAGTCCTTATTGGAGTTTTTCAGGCCTACTCCTATAGGCAAAGCCTCATTTTTGAGTTGTGTGTCTCTGAGAATCTGAACACTAAGATGTCATTGATTGATATCAGTACAGTAACTATAGAATAAATAAAGAATTAGAAATGAAAAGACATAATTTCTAAAAATGTATTGGTATTATTCCTGGATAGCCACAACACAGATTCATGACAGTAACATAAGAAATCATAGCTGTAGGATCTAAATAATATTTGTTGTAAAAGAGAAATGACAAAAGGCAAAGGAAAAGGGCTGGGGCATGTTGAGAAATGAAAAAGCAAATCAAAAGTATATAGCTCTGAGCTCCTTTCGCAAGGCAAGTCTGTGAGCAAGTGTGACCTCTACAGAATCTGGTTTAAAATAAACACAGGCATCCTGTTGGGCGTGTTCATTTATTTGGTGTTAAACCGGAAGTGGTGGGACTTCCAAAGAGTGCCAAAAGTGAGGTCACTTGCCTGGAGTGAAAGAAGGAAGGGAGATTGGTGACTGTGTCTTATTGAAACCTGTTCCCGTTTTACCTTTGGTGCAAAGTCTGCAGCACATTCCCGTAATGTGCGTGCATGACATTGTGTATATGGAACACGCTAAGTATAACAATGGTGCACATTAGATTAGATTAGATTAGATTAGATTAGATTAGATTAGATTAGATTAGATTAGATTAGATAAGAACTTTATTTATCCCGAGGGAAATTCTTTTGTCATATACATGCTCAGTGCAACAAGAGGAATAAAGATAAGGTAGTAAAGAGTAAAAAGATCAGTAGTAATTAAAATTAATAAGAGAAAAACAGAAAGAAGAAGAAAAGCAACGTAAATGCAGAGAGCACGCCAGACAGGCTGCCGTCCGTGACGGCGCCGGCAGAAGAACTGGTATAAAACTATCTAGCCAGTCTTGAAATGGAGGAATGAACTAATGACAGAGTTTCATACTTAACTCTGGCTTTAATTTAATTCAAAATTAGGGTTAAATGTTTGGTTGTAAACAAATAAACTTCACCCTTTTGCTACAATGAATACCATTGCAATGGTTTATTTAATTTTTGACTACCAATTTGATCACAGTGTATGATAAATGCCGAAGTGGAGTGTTTTGAACTGGTATTCTTGTTATTTACAGTCCTACACCTTATGCAAGAGTGTCAAACTCAGGTGGTGGCTGCAGGTTTTCATTCTAACCATCTTCTTAATTGGTGACCAGTTTTTGCTGCAAGTTAACTTCTTTTTCCTTAGTTTTGATTAACTTGACTCAGGGGTCTTAGCTGTGTCTTTTTCTTAATTGGCAGCCAAACAATAATGAGACACAAAACGACCCTCCATATGACCAGCTCACCTGTGGCCATCATACAATATCTGAAAATAAAGGTGAAGGTCTCAGCAAGGTTGATTTCTCAGGTCACCAAATCATTTTGACAGTATTCTTAGAAAAACCAGAAAATCAACAGATTGGAAATGTCTGCTATGGTAAAATGAGCGCAGCAACAAGGCATGGAATTAAATATTCTGTTTAATTAACAGCAAGAATCAGTTTCTCATTAAGAAACTGGTTGGAGTGAAATTAGTTGCAGTCTGAAGCCTCAATTTAGCTGATCATCTGTTGGCTCATTTCATGTCTCATTTCTGTTTGGCTGACATTTAATGAAGAAAGGAATGAATTCAGAGGACTGAATCCTTAAAAACAGGGCTATTAAAATGAAGGGAAAAGAAGTTAATTAGTAGTGAAAACTGGTCAATGATCAGGAAAAGGGTTAGAATGAAAACCTGCAGCCAGAAGTTTGACACCCTTACCATATGCAGTACACCATTAATGCCTACCTATGCAGTTTTCTGTTTAAGGTTTTGCTCTGCTTATAGTTCAGCCCAAAATGAAGAAATAACTTTGGTTGATGTATGCCTAATGCTCAGAACATTAAAAGGAAGCTCTATTATGAGCTTTTTGTGAATTTAAAATGGTCAGTGGCAAGTATGAATGGACCCTATTAATCAACAGAAAACAGCTTTTACTAGATCCTGCTGTTTGTAATTAAAAATACTGGTGTAATGTTTCTGAGGTCAATAGCTGGTATTTATTCAGGCATTAAAGGGAATAGTTTCATCTACATTAATAACATCATAGTGTGTTGCAAAACAGAATAATGGTATCCAAAGAATGTTCAGGTTGCTTTAGGTTTAACAGAGGGCTAATCTTACCATTAATCTTCAGAAGTGTCTTCTAATGCAGAAAGGTATTTGCCTGCTGGCACATATCACATCTGGCCCAATGGTATGACATTACTGTATTTCACAAAATTACCTTTTCATTTCTCACCACTGATTCATTCTGCAACCTTGAACGAGCTATTTAACCTGCCTGGGTTCAGCAATTAAAATTTATTTGTAAGCAATTACTGTTTATTTTGTTGTAATGCGCCATGGGATGATGTACACTATCAAAAACACAACATAAAATAAAGTCTGTGTTAATGGATTTGTGTGTTTCATGACAGACTCCAATAAAATGTCTCCAATATAAGTCTGTCCTCCTCTAAAATCTGTTAAGAGCTGTGATTTTTCTAAATGTGAAAAGGAAAGAAAGTAAAGATGTTGTAGCTTGCATATCTTATGTAAAATTCAGAAAAACATTAATGTTTTTTCAGTAATTAGCATCAGAAAAGAGATGGACACCTGAAACAGCACTCTGCTCTATATACGAGGGTCATTTAAAAAGTTTCCGCACTTTTATATTTTTCATTGGAAACGGTGAACGCGGGAGGAGTAGTAATTGTCATGTCTGAGAGTATCGTGACTAGTTCTGTCTGGCAAGCCTGCTGTGGTGAAGATGGCTGTGAAACTTATAAATTGCGCCATAAAGGAACAGTGTTCTGTCATACGCTTTTTGTGGGCAGAAAGTGCAACGGGAGCACAAATTCATCTCCACATGTGTGCTCAGAATGGGGATAAAGTTCTCTCTTGTAGATTCAGCCATTAGTGGATTGAAATGTTCAAAAATGCCCATACTACTGTAACGGATGAAGAATGAACCCTGATATGAAAGCAGCGGTGCATCAGTGGCTACTCACGCAACCAAAAACATATTTTGCTGATGGCATTAAAAAGTTGGTAAAACGCTGGGAAAATTGCATCACAAAGGAAGGTGACTATGTAGAAAAGTAATGTAATTTGTTTTTGAACATCTTAATAAATAGGGACTTTTTGAATGTCCCTCGTATATATGTATATATATTGTAAACAACAGAACAAAAACAATTACAAAGAATCCACCCCATATATTGTCGCTACCAACACAATATGGTCAAGAGTAGTCATATAAGACCTATCTGGTGAGTGGTGGGTTTGTTCTTTTATTTTCTTTCCAGGAAGAGACACAATAGGAAGGGAAGTGAGGTCAATAGAAGGGCCTGGTGTGTGACCGGAAGTGGGTGGAGTTTTAAGAGTTCTTCCCTTCTGAAGGTCTGTGAAAATGGGAGAAAAGGTATTTGTGCTGTACATCAACCCGCAGTCTCTGTTGCTTATCCTCAGCTAAGCCCTTATACTGCCTCCTATGGCGCATGTGTATACTTATAACATGAAGAACATGAAGAAAAAAATCAAAGGGAGAGAAAGACCCCAAAGAAAGTGAAAAATTACTAAGCCAGCTTGAAGTTCATTGTCAAGCTTATTCTTAAGTCTGCTACAGACTGAGGTTGTGGAGAAGGATGAAGCCCCAAATCAGTGGTCGCACAGTGAAGCATCCAGTCTGGCCTCCAATGAGTCCTCAAATGAGGTTGGCTAAGAAAACATACCACCTCTGAGTAAGCCAGAACTAGGAGGTGCTTTGTCTGTTACAAATACTCCCTGTATATCAACAGCCTCTCTGCCATTTGGTTATTTAACACTGTCAAAGCACAGTGTGGGGTGGCACGGTGGCGCAGTGATAGCACTGCTGCCTCGCAGTTAGGAGACCTGGGTTCGTTTCCCGGGTCCTTCCTGCGTGGAGTTTGCATGTTCTCCCCGTGTCTGCGTGGGTTTCCTCCAGGTGCTCTGGTTTCCTCCCACAGTCCAAAGACATGCAAGTTAGGTGCATTGGCCATTCTAAATTGTCCGTAGTGTGTGCTTGGTGGGTGTGTGTGTGTGTGCACACCCTGCGGTGGGCTGGCACCCTGCTCGGGGTTTGTTTCCTGACTTGCGCCCTGTGTTGGCTGGGATTGGCTCCAGCAGACCCCCGTGACCCTGTAGTTAGGATATAGCAGATTGGATAATGGATGGACGGAAAGCACAGTGAGCACAGTAGGTAAGATTGCAAGGATGAGGTTACAGAGCTGAAGTCACTAATGGTCAAACTCAGGATGGATATACAAAGTAAAGCAGACAGCAGAAACTAAGAAATGAGCCATAATATTAAGGATATGACCCAGAAAATACAGGATATGAGCCAAGATTTGAAGGATCTGGAGGTACGTTCAAGCAATACACTCAACGTATAGTTAAAAGAAAACAGCAAAAGTTGACAAAAAATAAAGAAAATACAGAACAAATTTGAGAATAAATCAAAGTAATTACGGCTGACCTGGAAGAAGAAAACACATGTTCACAACTCACATCAAGGAAGTAGAACAAACTATGCTTGTTACCAATAAAATAATTACTGCACTAGAATCTGAATGTAATGTGCTTCATAATAAATGTCTGGTGTCTGAAAATAGATACAGAAGGAAAACTATCAGGATTGCACTACTACTTAAAATGTTAGAAAATTCAGGTCCAATGGAATTTGTAGCAGCATTCTTTTTCTTAAATTTTGGATAGAGAAATTTAATGACTATACTGAGATCATAACTGTTTATTGCCTGCGCAGCTCGAAGACCTTGAAGTTTATTAGCTGCATTTCGATATACTATGGAATAAAGAAAAATTGTCAATTATATAAAAATATATTTCCTGGGAATACTGGCCTGCAGTTTTTAGGTTTGTCATTAATAGGCTGAAACATAACATAGAGGTTTTACTACATGTGTTTATCTTTGATTGTAGTGTTATAGGTTCTCTTAAAAGCTGGGGTCTAAACTGCCATGATTCGAGGACATTCTTTATGCAGTTCTGCAATCTCAAGAGGAATATTTGAGATGATTAATGAATAATAACGGAAGATGTTCACTTCAGGTGCTGTAAACGTGCTATACAACTCTACATCTCTTTCCACGATAGTCATAAAGATTCTGAGATTCTGTGTTATGTCTGTGTCCAAATATGAAAAGCTGCTGTACTTTACTATATATCAAGGTTTAAATATCCTTAGTCATTGCGTTAGCAATGCATAATACTCCTACAGTATGTGATAGAAACTAAGTGGAGGACAAGTACTGTATTTTGACTCATGTAACTTAGTGCTTAGAGTATTTTGAATTACAATCATACTTTTACATAAATAAATGTGTATTTGCACAAGTATTGCATACTTCTGCCATTTAAGGAATTGGTTATTTCAATGCAACTCTGCCATTGCCTGGTCCAAAGCCAAAAATGAGATAGATGTAGGGTTGTACATTGGACTAGCAACTCGGCACATAAAAAAAAAACAAAAAAAACGGAAGCTCTAAAGAGATCTTCAGAGTCTTTGAGTCATGTGTATTCAGATGGAGACTGAGGAGGCAGTGACTATTATGACAAAGAGGGATTAAAACCAAAGCAAATGTTATGTTCTGATGCAGTCCCTGGTGAAACTTAAACCAAAAGTGAGAATAGCTGTATGGAATGCCCAGACTATATATGAATCTGGAAGTACTTAACAAGAAGGAAATGACAAGTTATGTTGCAGAAACTTGGAGAACTAACAAGAAGATTAAAAGCTTACTCAGTGGGTTCAATGATAGTGTCTCCAACAAATCTTCAGAATCTGTTTGTGAACAACATGTAACCAACAAAGAAGTCAGCAGAAGAACAGGTATCAACAATCTTTTTGATGAAGTTATGCAAAGATGCTGCAGGTTGCTAGGCCATGTACTACAGATGGACAAGAACGGACACCCACATGGTGGGTGGACAGGAAGACCATTGTGATGGGCAAGACCTGAAATTAAATTAGCTGGCATGTTCAATACTGAGAGCTGGAGAAGAGTCTTGAGCCTTAGAGGCAGCAGTGTTATTGTGTAATAATGTAAAGAAGAAAGACAGAAGAGCAAATATTTTCTAAAACTTTTCCCGATCTTTTATTACAAACTCTTTGGTATGATTGTTATAATCACTAGAAGACAATGTGTATATATGCCTTCTCCAGACTACATGTTTCAGTTCCTTCCATAGATGTTAGATATGATTCAAATCAGGACTCATAGAAGGCCACTTCAGAATAGTTAAATGTGTTGTTCTTGTGTGCTTCTAGCTGTGTGTTTTAGGTCATTATCCTGTTGTAGCATCCATAACCTACGACTGAGACATAGCTTAATGACACTGGACAGAACATTTCAATCCAGAATGTCTCAATCGTCTTGACATTTTATTGTTCCCTGCACAGATTCAAAGCACCCGTGTCAGATGCAGCAAAGCAACCTCAAAACATAATCCTCCTCGATATTTCACCTTTGGTATGATGTTCTTTTTTTTAAAAGCTTAATTTTTTTATCTGTGGACATAGAACTGATGTCACTTACCAACAAAGTTTTGTCTCATCTGTCCAAAGGTCATTCTCACAGAAGCATTGTGGCATGTCAATATGCAATTCCAGTCTAGATTTTTATATTTTTCTTTCAATGGATTCTTCTTCCATTAAGCCCCCTGTCACTCGTAAAACAATAGATGGTATGATTAGATACTGATGGACCTTGATCTTGGAGTTCAGCTTGTATCTCTTTGGAAGTTGTCCTTTGCTTTTTATCCACAGTTCTCACTATCTTTCTGCTCAGTCTTGGGTCGATTTTTATCCCCTGGCCCTGAAACTTCTTAAAAATATTTGCAACTGTTGTCATAGGTAAACTGGAGTACACAGAAAATAATGCAGACACAGGGTGAATGTGCAAAAACAGCAAAGAAAACAACTCGGTGCATAAATTGAACCCAGGACTCTGGGTCCATGAAGCAGCAGTAGTGACAACAAATGCACTACCATGCCACCAGTAAATGCAAATATTGGGGAATAATCGTTACCCATTTATAATTTTTGCATCTACTATATAATAAAATACTAAGATCTGTGTGTCTTATCCCTCTGAGCAATCTGATTGGTCAGTTTGGCTTTGGTGTGATTAGTCAATTTGGTTTTGTTGAAGCGATGAAAGAGGAAGTGTGAGTGTGAGATGCACAAGGAGGAGTAAAGGCATAAGAGGTGTCCTGAGAGTGTAGCCTTCAAAGATGGCAAATATAAAAATAGACAGAGAGGTGAAAAAGGTGCCATGAAAATAAAGACAGGATCTGAGTAGAAGGCTTTACAAGAACATGCTGGAGAAAGGGTGTACCGGTTAAGAGATGTTCACACACGCAGATACAGAGGAAAGGCACTGGAGGAACATGTAGGGAAAGAGATAGCACATATTATTAAATTATTCTATTACCTGTCTTTGAAAGGTACCTCGGCTCTTGTCAAATAATTCACCCCAAACTGAAAATCTATCAGAAAAGAAAATGCTATTGTATTTTTATATTAAAAGATAATTAAGGTTTACATTAAAGAAATACAGTAAGCTGTTCTGTCTCGGGTAGGTTGGAGATGTTTCTGATACTAAATAAAAGAAAAATTATTTGTAGATTGAAAACTGTGAAGTGCTTGACTTCCAAATGGCATCATTAATTATTAATTATAGAATATTATTAATTAGAATATAATTAGAATTAATTATACCTAAGATAGGGCAGACTATGATCACTTTTCAGACAAAGCATTACAAACCAGCTATAGTTATCGTTATAATAAAGATGTACTATTATAAAAATGTGTGCCTTCAGAGGCATCACTGCATGGTATTGATTCTTACTCCTTCTTGTATAAAAATAAGGCAGGTAGCCAATATTTGGTTTTGTTACTCATTAAACACTTCTACTTCCCATCCCATGCACCTTTATTATATAGATATCAAGCCCCCAAAGGATGGTAGACAGCACATACACATCTTTTGAAATGTTTCTACAACTACTGATAAAATATACTTTATTCTCTAAATACAAAAAAAAAAATGACTACTATATATTGTTTTTTATAGATAGTACACAAAGAAGAGAACTTTCAAAATGTTTCCTGTTTGAGTGGTTTTCGTTTTCAGAAATTTATGGAGCAAACATATGCTATTAAGTAAGTCATATTTTGCTTTGCAGATTCTTTAACTATACCTCTTCATTGTATAAAAAGTATAAAAATGATACAGCTTTAAAGTTAAAGTGGAAAGAAGCACAGTAGCTCATTGAATAAATCTTTTGCTTCACAAATCTAGTGTCCTTGGTTCAAATCCTGTACCCAGCTATTGTCTATGAGAAGTTTATACACTGTCTGATAGCTTTTTTGACTTGATAATCTGGTTTTCCTTCCACAATTCCCAAAATGTGGAGATTAGATGAACTGGTGAATTGACTTTAGTGTCGTCCAGAGCCAAGTTCTTTCTTGCACCCAACGTTGGCTTGTGATCCTGAATTGGATTAAGTGAGTTTGAAAATGTTATGTTTATTTTCAGTGCAAACTAACAGTGTCCTACTTTTATAAAAATTGTATTTTTTTCATGAATACAAACTATTGAATTATTATAGTATAGCTTATTTATTTTACTGCTTGCTTACCATGGTCTAACGACAATACTACAACGATGCTGTCTGTCCAAAACTCTATGATGTAAGTGAATGTGGCTGAAGAAACCAATACTACTGCCACATGTCCTTCGACAATAGGAGCACTGTGATTTAGAAGAAATGCCACCAAATCATTTAACTGCTGATGAAATAGCCCAGCATGACTTCTGAACTTTTTTCTAAAAATGGATTAACCATTGCTGGTCAATTCAACAGAAGTCATAGAAAGTCATGTTCTTGTGGCTTCAAAATACATTATGATTTTTTCACAGACAGTTCTCCCAATTTTATGATCTGCTACAAATTTCTCTAGTTCTTCTGCTGAGATGAACTTCAGGGGCTTCTTTAGATCATTTTTGAACTACTTTTGTTGTCCTCCAAGTCTCCTGTTGCCAGATTCCAGTACTTGATACAAAATACGTATCATATGCCTGATTCACCGAAGCAGTTATTGAAGGGTTATTGATTTCAAAATGTTAGATATTCTTCTTTAGCGAATCTCAGTATGGAGTGCTGTGTCTCCCAGAATCTTTTGGAGGCAATGAATATGTAAAACCTCAATAAGTTTTAGGTGACAGTAATACAGAGTTCAAGTCTCAGGTGCATACAGCAAGTTGGAGACACACAGAACATGGTATACATATATCTTGGTGAACAAGCAAAGGTCACGGTTGAAAACACCAGCTGTCTGAAATGTCCAAAGGAGGAAGAAGCAAGTTTGAGTCTGTTTTGAATCTCTTTGTCCAGCAGTCCATTCTCATTGATAATGCTTCTAAGGTTGGTGAAAGAATGGACATTCTCATGCACTTCATTGCTCACATTGATGGGAGGAAGTCATCAATGTAACTGTTTTTCATCAGTTCATTTACAATATTGGAAAGCCATGGAAGAAGTATTCTTGAGAACTGCAAGAAAGAAGGATGTGGAAGCAGCATTATCAGAATATTGAAGCTCAAATTTTGTAAGGGTAGAGGTCTGGGATTTCACCTTTAGATGTCAAAGAATACTCTCTAGTCAGCATTCGATTCAAACACCATCCTCCACTTCTGTGTTTCTGAATAAAAGAGTGATTCCTACAAGATGCAGGTTAAAAAGTACTGTCGCTAGCTCATTACCCTGTTTCACTCCATCTTGCACACAAAATGAATCAGAAGAATTTCCTCCTATTAATACTCAAGCCGGCATACCATTGTGGAAGTTCCATAAAATAGCCAGTTTGGCAGACATTTGATGTTGTCAAGGATATTCTATAGGGGATCCCTGTTCACTGTGTCAAATGCTTTTGAAAGAACAATAAAAGCAAGTTAGAGGTCTTTTCACAAAAATCAGATTGCTTAGAGTCTGATCTTAGTGAATGTCACAAAGGGACTCAGGTAGAATTATCTCTGTCAGCTGTTGAAGGAGGCAGTGGAGTAAAACTCTTGCAAAGAAATGCCTCGACTGTCACTGCAATCAGTGGAATCTCACTTTTTCTTGTAAATTGTGATGATTGATGTATGTTTCCAGAAAGCAGTTATTGTTTTATTGTCCCAACAGATCGAAAAGAATGAATGATGATGGTAAATAATCACATCACTAGAGTATCTGTAAATCTCATTGAGAAATCCATCCCTGCCAGGCGCTTTTTTATTTTTTAAATAGTGAATTGCCGTCATGAATTTCACAGAAGTTTATATATTAGTCTAGCTCAGAAACCGTTGGAAGAATGAGAAGTTCACCAAGAGCAGAGTTATCACATGTATTGATTTGGTTGAGTAAGTAACAACAGTGTTTAGCCCAACAGTTGAGAATCCCAAAATTGTCCTCGATTAACTTACTGTAGCAATGGTGTGTCTTGTGGATGTAAAGACAAATGTAATGGCATTGTAAAATTCATGTTTTGTTTTCATCTGTAAATTTTTGAATTTCACTTGCCTTGTGAAGGCACCAGTTGTTTTGTAGCCACCAAAGTTTTGCCTTTATCATCCAATCTCAATTTTCTCCATTCTTCCAGCAAGACTTTGGAGCTTGTATTAGCCGAGTGTGTATCATGAGATTGTTTTTTAGATTAAAGAATGGGGTGAATCTTGTCAGCTGACTCATTGAACAAGTCAGGATTGTTCAACTTGGAAAACCCCGGTGTATTTTCGAGATGCTGTGTGGATTTGTGAGATCAATAATTTGCAGAAATTTTTGATTTTGATGTTAGACGGATCATCCATAGTAAGCAATGGAGGAAGGCTTTTCAAGGATATTCAAAGATGTTCCTGGAGCTTCACTTGGATTGTCAGATTGGTGAGAGCAACAGTATTGAGCCAAAGCCTCTGCTGTTGTTTCATCATGGGAAGCCTTAGGGGTCATTTATACTTCACGCTCAGAATGCGTACGCGCTCACATCATGGCCGCCACGCGTTCTGAGCGTTCATTTGATGCATCCTCTGAGTAGGTCCTCAGAAATTAACGTGACGCATGCGCAAGTTGCAGTACCAGCAAAAAGTTGGGGGGCGCAGTGTGCTAAAAGTTGGAATGTGATGTCAGAGTCTCTGTTTACTATCTACATGTGACAGAAAGCTGCTTTGCGGATCCTACGAGATCAGTGTGCGCGCTTCGATATTTGATAAATGGTTCAATGTGGTGAAGCAAAATGCTGACATACAGATGTATTCATGGTGCTTTTATATTCAAGCGTTGCATATTCCCAATCGTAATGACACGATACGTTTTAAAATTCTCACATACTGTGCCTTCTTTTTTTCTAGGGCTTCCTCTGCTCCTGACAGCAGCGAATCGCCAGCAATAGATCGCCACACTGAGCACATTAAATATATGATATTCCAACTCTCTGCACATTTAGAATCCTTAGATTTATACTTGATATCACTTTTTTAACCTGCAATTGCTGAGCACTTTGAGTAGTGAGAAAAGCACTATATAAATGCAAAGAATTATTTTTATTATAATTACACACATGGGGTGACACAGTGGTAGAGCATTAGCACTGCTGTCTTGCAGAGAGTCACGTCACTGATATTCCCTGCCTGGAGTTTACACATTTTCCTGCTGTGTTTCCTCAGTGTGCTCCAGTTTCGTTCCAAAGATATGCAGATTTGGGGATTTGGTGCCGCTAAAATGACGCTAGTGTATGTGTGTGCTTGTATTCACCTTGCGATGAGCTGAGGCATCGTCCAGGGATTGTTTCTCACTCATGCCCAATGCTTGCTGGAATGGACACATCCCTGGATTTAATCAATAAGCATCCTTTTCAGAGATATTGCGGTAAGGTGTCATCGGAATTTAATGGGTGTTCCAGGCAATTCACAACACAGAGAAGCCAAACATGTTCTCACCGTGATAATATCTCACACTGCCACCTGGCAGATTTCTCCAGATTTACGTAAAGTATGCGCGCAAGTATAAACACTTCAATGCTTGCGTAGCAGGACCGTCCGCTGCAGCATGCGTCGTGTCGCGTGAAGTATAACTCCGGCCTTAGAATGAGATGGATAAGGGATCAAACAAGGAAATTTAAAGAGCACACCAGAAACAGTAGACATTCTTTCTGGTGATATACTTCAGGATTTTTCTTCATTTTTAATGCTAAAGGTGAACTATCATCCTGTGTTTGAAGACATCTGATTTCACAACTGAAATCACTGTCTCCAAGAACAGAGATATAAATTTGACCAACATTCAATAATCTGAATCTGATCATACATTTTCCTACATAATGTCATTCAGAACCATTGGTCATGATCCATTACTTTGCAGCTAGCAAATTACGGACAGGTCATTCCAACAGCAGGTCTATCATAGTAGTTATTGTTCACAAATTCCAAAAATGTTCAAATTAATATGCCTTACCTGTGATTGTGTGGAATTGTTATTTGATGGTGTTTACTGATTTATGTCCTTGGAATGCAACATATGTATACAGTTGCTGTTTCAAAGCCAGGCACACTTTTCTGACTGCCCTGCATATCATCACTTTGCCAATATGTTAAGTATCTCCAATGTTGTACAAAAAGCGGAAGATGGAGAAGAAACAAAGGACAATGCATAGGGTTTGCATTAAGAAACAACAAAGCAGAACAAAGCAGCGATGTGTCACAATGAAGATGTCATGCTTTACTAGATTGTTAAGATGTATGAGACAACAACTCATACATTGTTTCTGGGCACACAAGAATGTCTATTCACCATCTCTTGCTGAAGTATTTGGTGAAGGAGCTGCAATTCAAAATCTATTGGTTCTTCCAGAAAGGGGCAAAACTTTTTCAACAATGATCAGACATTTCAAAGCCTTTCTCTAATGTTTAAATAGACAAGCATTTCAGACAACAATTTTGACTTTTGATTGCATGACTGGATTCTGTGCTTCTTAATTATTGAGGTGGCATATCATTTACCCTTCACGTTAATCTTCTCTTTTGCCAGTTAGCTTCAGAGCATTGGTTGCCTCAGCAGCTGAACTGGATTTCATCAGATCCTTCTTTCAGGAACAGGCAAATCTTTAGCCCATTTGAAAAAAGCAGGATTAGTGAGTTTTCCATATGTTTCGCCTCATGGATAACATAATTCTGGCATAATGTGTTCCAGAAATGCAGATTTGGCTAATGCAGGTCTGGAACCAAATTTACCAGATTTCTATGAATCCCAATTTATTTTAACTGTATTTTGAACTAATCCTGCTTTCTAGAACAGACATCAGGATTGTTTCACCCAACTGTGTTTGTTATTGCTTGTAGAGCAAGCAGTTTTGCTTGGGGAATGGGGTAACAGATATGGATTTTAAGTAGCATGTCCTCTGTGTTATTGCTTTTTATTAATTAACATGAGAAAATTAGTACTCAAATATCCAAATCTATCCAAACCTACAGCTTTAGAAGTTTATCAATTATTTGCTGAAAAACAAATCTGTCAGCAAAAGCATTTTGTTGCGTATCAAGTTCAGAGTTGCACCAAAAAACCTTAGAATAGTCCTTTTAATCACATTTTATTCTTGAGCTTGTAGAAACAATATTGGAGTCTTTCAAAAAAAAGCAAACTTAATAAACTTCAAGAGGTCTTTGATTCAATTTCTACCTGAAATTGGGGGAATTCAAAGTCTTTGTCTTCAGAGCTGTCGAGCTACAGTGGGGTGGGGCCACAAGCTCAGTGATTGGACTGCAAGACACAAGAAGCCCAGTCTGGGGAAGAACTTCATGTGTTAGGGAATCGATCACTTATAAAGGTTTTTATTACTGTGAGATGTGCACAACTGTAGCTGATCCTGTATTCCTTGGACAGTTGTCAGTGCAAAAGTGTGTTTTCTCTGTAAATTAAGGGACTCTAGAAAAAGGAAGGGAAGCCGAATATGTCACAGTATACAATACAATTATAACAAACATTTACAGACATTCCTGATACTTAACCATGTGATATACCCTGAATGTTTCTGCTTTGCAGTGTGTGACAAGAGAATACACTGTATTTATTATTTTTGCCGATGCTGCACCTGCTTCAACCTTTGAGTCACCTGATTCTTCCACTATCTCAGAGAAAAAAATCGCTGACCTGCTTTTGTCTTTCATTTATTAAAATGGTTAATGTAAAATGCTTTATTTTTGTTTATTTATTTTGGGACTTTACACTTATAGTGAAGAGTACTATTTATCTCTAGGACAAAAAAAGATGGGAACCTTTTTTATGCTACAACTTACTGCATTTTTGATTAAAGTAACAAACCATGTTTCATCAGGTGCTTTTATTGATTTGGAAACTAAAACTGCAACACAGAACAAAAGTGTTTGTGATAACACATTCCTTCATATCACCCACTGCACTCGAGATTCTTTGCAAGGACATGAAAATGTCTGGTAATGAAATTAGTGCAGCTTTGTTCTGTCAGTTCTTCCTCCCACATCTTGTTAATTGCTTTAATAAGTTATTGCATTGTGCTTGGTTTCACTGTTTTCCTAATGTAGTCTTTCAGCGAGTGCCAAACCATCTATGTTGAATAAAATCTATGTATTCTGCTGGATGTTTTCACCCAGTTTACTCTCTCTGCTTTAAGCCTTGCTGCTGTGTGTGTCAGATTATTGTCTAAAGACCTTTCTGATATGTTGTGACTTCTGGAAGAATTTATTATTCAGTTTGACCAGGGGTTCTCAAACTTGGTCCTCAGGGCCCACTGTGGCTTCAGGTTTTTGTTTCAACCAGATTAATTATCAGTGACAACAACTAATACCACTGATCTTGCTTAATTAACTATTTTTTTTTCTATTCTCTTATTCTACATTTAGAAAAACACAGCAGCATGATTTTTACATTTATAATACATGCAGAAATATTTCTGTTTTGCTGTGAAATATTTCTGTTTTGCTATAGATTTAAATGCTTATCTCTCTTTTGTGATTTCATTATATTTTGCCTTTTCTATGTGCAGTTTGCCCCCTTCATTGTATCTTAATAATGACAATTAAAAGCGAGCAGAGTAGGCACCCAGGCAAACAACACTGAATCATGAAAGGCTGCAACTATTTTAGTGTCAGATCCTCTAATTAGTAAATAATGGATTAATTAAACAATTAGAACATCTAGAAAAGCAGAATGAAAATCAAGATGAAAATATTGTTAAAAAGGAAAAAATACATTACTGTATTCCCATATAACTATTTAGTAGATTTCAATATTTTTTTTTTTTTTACCATAGTTTTCTAATTTCTATGTTGTTTCCAAAACACAGAATCTGGGAAATAACAGTTCACTTAATTAACCCAGGAATCCAATTAAAAAAAAAAGCCTGCAGCCACAGTGGGTTTCCAGGACTGAGTTTGGGAAGGACTGAGTTTGACAATAAGGTTGGTAGCGAGATCCTGCCCCAAGTGGAGGAGTTCAAGTATCTCGGGGTCTTGTTCACGAGTGAGGGAAAAATGGAGCGTGAGATCGACAGGCGGATCGGTGCGGCATTCGCAGTAATGCGGGCGCTGCATCGGTCTGTCGTGGTGAAAAAGGAGCTGAGCCACAAGGCGAAGCTCTCAATTTACCAGTCGATCTATGTTCCTACCCTCACCTATGGTCATGAGCTATGGGTAGTGACCGAAAGAACGAGATCGCGAATACAAGCGGCTGAAATGAGTTTTCTCCGCAGGGTGTCTGGGCTCTCCCTTAAAGATAGTGTGAGAAGCTCAGTCATCCGGGAGGGGCTCAGAGTAGAGCCGCTGCTCCTCCGCATCGAGAGGAGTCAGATGAGGTAGCTCGGGCATCTGATCAGGATGCCTCCTGGACGCCTCCCTGGTGAGGTGTTCCGGGCACGTCTAACCGGGAGGAGGCCCCGGGGAAGACCCAGGACACGCTGGAGGGACTATGTCTCTCGGCTGGCCTGGGAACGCCTTGGGATTCTCCCGGAAGAGCTAGAAGAAGTGGCCGGGGAGAGGGAAGTCTGGGCATCTCTGCTCAAGCTGCTGCCCCCGTGACCCGACCTCGGATAAGCGGGAGACAATGGATGGATGGATGGATGGAAGTACTTCCAGGTCTCTTCTAGATATACCTCAAATATGTGGACCTCAACTGCAGGTATGGGCTTTGGCTTGTTTACATGTCTGCCTTTTCATTAAACTAAAGTTTTGAAACCTGTTCCAAAACCAGTTTTCATCAATGAAAAGGAAGACATGAAATACAGTATCTTTCCCTTTTTATAGATAGATAGATAGATAGAACCTGACTTTTTACAGAAACTCTTTACATAAATAAATAATTAAATAAATAAATAAACACACATACTTTGGTCTGAGCACACACTGGAATGACTATAAAACAAGAAAATTAAAAAGAAAGAAAAAGTTCTGACTAGGCTGTCACAGTCTCAGTAAGGCATTATACAGACGTATTGCTGTAAGGAGTCCCAGTAGCGTTTCTTGACACACTTCTGTTGAATAATTCATTGGCTGTAAGTGTTAATGTGTCTGAGAGTGGATGTGCAGAATTGTTCATAATAGCACCCAATTCTGTTTTAATTCTTGCCTTTGCTACCACCTCCAGGGGGTCCAGAATGCGTCCTATAGCCAAGCTTGCCCATTTAATTAGCTTGTTGATTACGTGGGCATCTCTTGAATTGACATTACCAGTCCAGCACCGCGCAGCGCAGAAAATCACACTAGACATCACAGAGTTACAGAAGACGTGAATGACATTACTTCCACATTAAAGGAATACAGTCCCCTAAGAAAAAAGAGCCTGTTCTGCTCTTTCTCATATGGTTCCTCTGTGTTCCGAGACCAGTGCAGCCCGTCATTGATGTGGACCCTCAAATACTACATCTCCTCTTTGAATAATGACCAGACATAGAGGCTCTTTGGTGTGGCAAAAATCAATACCAGTTCCTTGGTTTTGTTGATATTAAGATGCAGACCATTCTTTTTGTGCCAAGAAAAAAATTTTCATCCTGACTCCTATATTCTGTCTCATCCCCTTTATCAATATGCTCCATAAGCCCAGAATCACCTGAGAATTTCTGCAAGTAACATGACCTAGTGTTATATTTAGAGTGTGAGATGTATAGAGTAAAGAAAAAAGGATACAGGACTGTTTCTTGTGGTGCTCCTGTGCTGCTCACATCCATATCAGAAACACATTCCTTGAACCTCACAAACTGCTGTCTGCCTGACAGATAGTCCATTATCCAGGACACCATAGGCTCGTCCATGTGCATATCTCTGAGTTTACCCCTTAACAGGGATGGCTGGATGGTACTGAAGGCACTATATAAATAAAAAAAAAAACATAATCCTCACAGTGCTGTCAGCTTTCTCCAGGTGTGAATAAGCCTTGTGGAGCACTTAGATAACTGCATCCTCCACTTCAATCTTTGTCTAATAGGCAAACTGCAATCAGTCTAGGTGGTCTACCATAATCATGATGTGAGATGTAAGTGCCCCTAGTCTGTAGTTATTAAGTGAGATGTGCCTGCCTTCTTTGGAACAGGAACAATGCAGGATGTTTTCCACAGCAGTGGTACTTCCTGGAGCCTTAGAGGCAGACTGAACAGGTTACACAGGACACCACAAAGTTGGTCAGCACAGGCCTTAAGAACTCAAGGACTGACTCCATCTGGTTCAGCAGCTTTTCCTGTGTGTTTAGCTTCCTCTGTTATTTCCTTACTTGGTCTTCAGTTATGGACAATCCATATTGATGATCAGAGATGGACTTGTCACTGGCCATTCCAGTTGACATGGCAGGAGCTGTTTATGTAGTAGGGATGGTGTGGTGACACTGGTCATTGGAAGAAGGTGGCAGTGAGAGGGAAAAATCTATTACAAATTTTGTTCAGGGTTAGCTTTGTCCATATCCCCTTCTAGCACATGAGCCCTGGATTGCTTGAGTCAAGTAATTATACCTTGTCCATTCTTCATGTTATTCTGATTGAGTTTGTTTTCTTTTTTAGCTTTGTAAGCTTCATTTTCTTCACTCAGCTTTTTCTTTAGCACACACTGTACATCATTCAGAGCCTTTTTGTCACCAGATTTGAATGTTGTCTTTTTCTCATTCAGGAGACCTTTTAACTCCTTAGTAATCCAGGGCTTGTTGTTTGGAAAGCAATGCACCATCTTTGTGGGTGCCACTGTGTCGACACAGACGTCAATATAGTCTGTGATTCAGTGACAGAGTCCTTCGATATTGTCCCCATGGCACTCACACATCATTTCCCAATCAGTCATTTGGAAGCAGTCATTCAGACTCATTTCAGCTTCCAGTCTCCACTTTCTCACTAGTCCGGTGGTAACAGGTTTCCAGCTAAAAACAGGATTGTACCTGGAAGAAGATGAATCAGGTTGCAGTCAGATTTGCCTAACTGAGCCAGTAGATTACTCTTAAAGGTATCTAGAACATTTTAATACAGCAAGTCCAGCTTGTTATTTCTTCAAGTGGAACTGGTCACAAACGGAAAGAAATGTGTTATTGTTTGTTATAAAGTCACATGGTTTTAATGCATTGAAGCACCTGGTGGAGCCTTTCATCAATGTTTTTTACCATATTTATGGGACATGTATTTGTTATGTTATATTTCAATCCAAGATATCTGTACACTTTTCTTATGGATGTGTGTTTATGCCAAGATTGGCCACCACAATATTTATCATTTTCTTCACTTAGTTTATCAGTGGTTTGCACAAGAGATTAAAAAAAAGGGATCAACAGGTAGTTATAAAAATAATATATGATCTTGTATGTTTTCACTATTATATACCTCTTTGATCTTCCTTGATTTAGATTCTCTTTTTCTCCTCTCGTTCTTATAGTGCAATCTCATGGTTCTTTATGAAACAATGATGCCCATGGAAACCAAATGCTATACTATGTGTCTTGTGGATTTCCTGTCTCTTGTACCTAATTAGCCTTGTGAGTGTCTTCTTGTCATAGTTTGTTGCATTGAAGATGAACTTTTGGACCTTGAGGGGAAGTTTTGATCAATTGTTGTATCAGCTTTCATAATATAATAGGTTATTTTACTGGCATCCTTGTAGTGATAAAGCATTTACTAGAAAAACTTTCAGGTTTAGAAGAAAACTGCACTGTATTGTTTTGCTTAATATATATACATATAATTACTCAGTTGCCTGCTCTGCTTATAAAATAACAAACCAGTTAAAAAAGGAATTTGGGGTTATCTGAACAGACATAATTCACCAATTGGTTGGGGTCTGCAATAATGAAAGACATGTTTTTCACTAGCCTAGGACCACAAGTAGAATACTATTTGGAAGAAGGCTTGAGAATATAGATAATACCTAGTCCAGATTGACTCAAGAGCTCAAGTCATACACAAGAAAAGAGAGTTGCTCCTTGAATCACAACACCCCGTTGAACCAAGGGTTACAGTAAGGAAGGACAAGATCTTGACATCTTTCTCTCCATCAACTCCATCTAGAGACCACACTGAATCAAATACCTATCAGTTCCGAAGCTCAACATAAGATTTAAAGAGCCACCTGATCACCTAGGCACATTGGGTGCCTAAACTCCAAGCAAAAAGAGCAGCTATCTGTCCAGGTTGTTCTTTCATGAGTTGTCATATTCATTTGCATTCTTCTGTGTTATTGAATAAAAGTTTAAAGTTTGAACCTGCTTCCCTGCTTGCTTTGAACACTTTCAAATAAACTGCCTAGGGTCTACAGAACAGATAAGAGAAGGGATTAAGTATTTTAACTATAGACACAGCCCTGTTTCATCCTGATGGTGACCACTAGTGGAGCTACTAATTGCAGCTGCATGTCTGGTACAGGCTGGTCAGTGTGAGTTAAGAGAGCAAGGGTCACATTTTCAGAGATATAAATAGAAAGTCCTAATGGTTAAGACAGAATCACCATAAATACCCCTCTATGACAAAACATTCATCTACTTAGCATTAGCTGTAGTGCAGTAAGGGTTTAGATAAGTGCATACTGCAGCAGAAAGAAAATGGTTTAATACATCAAAGTTACACCAATGGTATATTGACTGTGCATTCTACAGTGCAAGCACATTTGCAAAGGATGACCATTAAAGAAGCACAGAGCTTCATAACAAAAAATGGCTCAAATTAAATAGCCTATGCAAAAATAAACTATGCCAAAAAGAAAATACTTAACTCAGCTTCCAGATGATCAGTCAGTATTAATAATAAAATACGTTTTGCATTAGAATTTGAAATGGTTAATCATGTATCAAAAGATGTGATTCCCTCAAGTCTTTAGTTTGCAGAAAAGTCAGCTTTCAAAAAAAGAGTACTCCATAAAATGAAAAAAGCATTTGGTACACCCGTAGTCAGACATAAACGATGGCGCAGTATGGTGCTAAAAGGACACAACAAGTGTATGCACAGTACCAACAGGCAAGATCATGTGTTGTGCTTATAAACAAAAGGAGAAAAACATCAAAACTGCAAGAGCACAAAGAGATCAGAAATGATCATACCTTAATGTGCCTGTGCTAAATCAAACAGAGGAATGAGTTATAGTGAAAACTGATTTTTTTCTAACATTTTTATAAAGTACACTAAAACAACATTTTAAAATAAAAGTCTGAACCATGGACAACTTCAATTCCTAAAACCTGAAAAATACTGAACCTCAGCATTGACCTGATTTGAATCCAGTGTCTGTATTTATCAAGCGCCTTCCACGTTCGCATTCACTTCCCCTAACTCTTCATATCTTAAATCATTCTTGAGGCAGATTGAAGACTTAAGTGCCAGCTTAAGTGAAAAATTAAAGAAAACATACTAAGTAATTGCAACATAAAACAATAACTTAATCAGTTTTAACGCAAAAAGATGCAGATGAAAAAAGAGAAGAATCGGCCTGCTAGGTTGGAGAAAAGAAGAGCTGTTCAGGAAGCAGCAAGCGCATCAACCTCTGAGTAAACAAATGCTAAACATACAGAGAAGAGAAAGAGTATGACAACTATGAATGCTCAAGTCAAGTGTATTAACTGCACGTTATCGTGCAGTATGCCATTACTGGTGTTATATATTTAATATAAGACTTGTGAATCCTTCGAAGTAACAAATAATTGTACCATCCATCCATCCATTTTCCAACCCGCTGAATCCGAACACAGGGTCACGGGGGTCTGCTGGAGCCAATCCCAGCCAACACAGGGCACAAGGCAGGGACCAATCCCGGGCAGGGTACCAACCCACTGCAGGACACACAAACACACCCACACACCAAGCACACACTAGGGCCAATTTAGATTTACCAATCCACCTAACATCATTTCAATATACAATACTGCAACAGAGATGAATAACCGATCTACTTATGTTTTATAAGTGTTATGAGGACCAAAAGAGGCCTTTGTTAAGGTCTTGTTAAATAAGAGTAAATGAGGAATAGATGCATTTTTGCAGTACCTAAACTGAAGTGCTACCAAAGTATTCACCCTGCTTGGAAGGTTTGATATTTGATTGTTACATAACATTGAATCACAATAGATTTTATTTGTTTTTCTTTTTTACACTTATTCAAGAGAAAAGGTCTCTTTAACGTCAAGGTTAAAACAGATCTCTGCCAAAAATGTAAAATACAAAATAATTGCTCACATAAATATTCACCCCCTTTAATATGACGCACCTAAACCTTCGCCTTTTCAGCCAATTGGTTTTAGAAGTCCCTGACTTCCCACATTAGTTAAATGGAGATCACATGTCTGTAGTTATGGGGTTTTAATTAAATGTAGTAAAATCCCCTTATTGCGTGTGGTCTAACTTGTGATGAGTTAGCATGGTGACTTAATCTACACAATGATAACAAACGAACACTGCAAACAAACTATGTAAAGCACAAGTCAGGGGATGGATACAAGAAAATATCCAAGGTACTGAATATCCATTGCAGTTAAATCAATCATCAAGAAATTGAAATAATATGGCCCATCTTCATTCTGCCTAGAGCAGGGAAGTCCACAAAAATTGAGCGAATCATGTAAGAAGAAGAAGACTAATGAGGAAGGCCACCAACTGACCTATGATAACAATGCAGGAGTTAAACGCTACAGGTGCTGAGGTTTGCAAAAATCTGCATACAACTGTTACCCAGGTGCTTCACCAGTCACAGCTGTATGGGAAAGTTGCAATGGGAAAACCACTGTTAAAACAATGTCCAGAAGAAACATGGGAGACTCAAAAGCCAGCAGGAGAAGCTCAAGCTTCTTAGCCATCACACTACACACCATGTTTGGTTTATGCCAAACACTGCACATTATCAAAAACACACTATCCCAATTGTGAAACATGCTCTGGGGATGTGTCTTTGCAAAAGGCATGAGAGGGCATGTAAGCACAGAAGTTAAAATGAACACAGCAAAATATAGGGAAATCCTAGAGGAAAGCCTGATGCAATATGCAAGAAACTTGCACCTTAGGAGAAGAGTTGTTTTTCCTCAAGATAACAGCCCTAAGCATAAAGTTATTGCTACACAGGAATAGCTCAACAACAATGTTACCCTGCAAAATATGTCTAAGCATGTGAAAAGTATTTATGACATTAAATGTTGTTTTCCTTATTGTAAGAATTATTGACTTATAAAAAAATATATTTACAACTATTGAGCTTACTTTAAGAAATATTGTCAAGTAAAATTTTGATTACCCCCCTTGGCAGATTTTTTTGCTTCATAAAATCAAAACAACTCCCATTTAAATTTTTTTTTGCAGTGTAATGTCCTGGAGTGGCCATATCAGAAACCAGATCTCTATCTAACTGAGAATCTGTGGCTGGACTTCAAAAACAACGTTTACTCACAATGAATATGCAACCTGACAGAGCTTGAGCAGCATTGTAAAGAAGAATGGGGTGAAAAAGCAGTGTCCAGATGTGCAAAGCCAACACAAACCAGTGTAGACAAGACTCAAGGCTGTTATTGCTGCCAGATGTGCATCTACAGTACTGATTTGAAGGGGTGAATGCTTATGAGATCAATTATTTTGTATTTTATATTTGTACTTAATTTACATCACTTTACAGAGATCTCTTTTCATGCTGATGTTCAAGATTTTTTATGTTAATCAGTGCCAAAAAAGCCAAGTTAAATCCAATATAATTCAGTGTTGTATAACAATAAAATGTGAATCCTTCCAAGGAGTTGATGTTTTTTATAGGCACTATAAAAGTCAACTCTGAACGAATGCTTCCTTGGAAAAATATGAACTAGAATAAGGGAAAAATAATTCATAAGTGTAAGCCATCTATAAGAGAAATGTAGAAGAAACCAAGTCTGTCTAGAATTATGTTTTGTGTCAGTCATTTATTGTCTGGGGTGGCATGGTGGCGCAGTGGTAGCTGCCTCACAGGAAAGAGACCAGGGTTTGCATCCTGGGTCCTCCCTGTATGGAGTCTTCATCTTCTCCCTGTTAAGTGTGTGTCTGCCCTGTGATGGACTGGCACTGTCCATGGTTTGTTCCTGCCTTGCCCCCTATGCTAGCTGGGATAGGCTCCAGCATCATGTGACCCTTTTCAGGACTAAACGGGTTAGAAAATGATATGATATTTATTGTCCTTTGTTCTTACTTACTGTACATGAATATGGCCATCTTCTATAATGTTTGTGTTTAATGAATAAACTGTATTGTTTTATTTATCAAATTGTCTACCCGTCCATATTACAAAAACAAGTGCAGTTGTGCTTTGGATAACTGTTGTGGGGTACAGAATCTGTACATTTTGGTTTATATTTACATTATATTTTGTTCAAGCCAAGATAACAGATGAACTACATTCAGGACAAATCAAAACATGTCTTCTTTCCAGTTACACCTCACTTTTAAAACAGCTGTTCTAAGAAAGAAAGGAAGACATGCTGGTGGCTCAGGGTATCAATTACTTTATAACCTGAGAAAGGATGGACATCTAATTATTTTACAGCCTGGGAAAGGAAGACCTGCCGATACCTCAGAGAACATCAAAAAAAGTTTTATTGTTTGGGAAAACAGACAGTGAATTCATTCATCATATTGACAACCAGCCAATCAGAATATCTAACAATCACATCTTGCAAAACCCCCCGGTAGAATTTTAGAATAAATATTCCTCATCTGAAGAGCAATACAGGAAGGAGGGAGGAAGAAGCTGGGACAAAGACATCAGAAGAGAACAGAGCGATGTCAACATGCAGCCGTTTCCATCTGATCATCAGAAAAGCATCTAATAAATAACTACGAGTGCTAGACCACAAGCTGCCTGCGACATTCATCCTTTAATTTTTCATAAGCTTTTTCTAAAGACTATATATATATACAGACTTTACTATCAGTCCTATTTTCTATTATTCTTTGTTCCACTGGTATTATTATTATTCCTGTAATAAATACCATGTCTTAATGTCTAGAGTGATTGAAGTAATAAGGTAGATTTCTTTGAGCACCTGGTGCAGCCGGAGGTTTGCCATTACCTCTGTGCTGTGAGATTTATTAAGGCTGCGGGTGAGAGCTCCACCCAATAGTAGAGAACAGTATGTAAAGTAAGGCATTCTTGGCTGATAAATGGCCTATAGTCAAGAGTGCTGAGCCTTTGTATGTTTAAATGTTTTCTTGTAGACCAAAATTAATATTTAGGTCTGTGATATCATTAAAACATTGTATGTTGTTCGTGCCGATAATAAGTAAGTCTCTTGAAGTGCTGAGAGAGTGACAGGCTGCGTTATATTCCTAAGGCACTTGTGTGTTTAAAGTGCTAGAGGTTAACCAGCTGTGCGTGTGTCATTCATGGGGCACTGTTGTGGTTAGGGTCTGTGTGTATGTAAGTCTCATGAAGTCCTAGGAGAGTGACAAGTTGTGTTATTTATAAGGCACTTGTGTGGTTTAAAGTGCTAGAGATTAACCAGTTGTGTGTTTGTCTTTCATAGGGCACTGTTGAGTTTGTGTGTGTATGCGTATAGCTATGTATGTGTGTGTTAATCTTAAAGTGCAACAGTAGACCAACCTGGTAACGAACTTGACGAGTACACTTACCCTTGAAGAAAACAGGTAAAGGGTGAGTAGATGGAAATACTTCAATAATACAATAACATGCATTTTGTTACTAAGCTTAAATTTCACTCTCTTTCTCAAGTTAATTCTAACAGCCCATCTTGAATGTGACAAAGGTATGCTTTAGCCAACTGAAATGTTTCTCTGTTAACTTAAATCTAGCATGTCACAAATATGAATTTGGAACAATCTCAGGGCTAACTTGGTAGTAATTACAAGGATTGGTGGTATCACCTAATGGCTCTTCTCTTCTTCCCTCTGCAGATAAGATGATTGATGGATGGTCTCAAATGATATCACTTCTAATTTTTGGTCTACTGAGCAAATCCAACCCCCTTTAAAACTATTTCCTTCGCCATTTTGAGGCAGTCAAGTTTTAGCTCCATGTCTGCAAAGACAAATCTTTTCTTGTTTTCTGCTTTTTCAACTTTGTTGACATTTACAGCATATGGGGTTCACTTCGGTGCCCCAAATCTTCATGATCTTTTAGTGTTTATTCTTTTACACATCCTTCCTTGGATGTGACCAAGAAACCCATAAACTAAAATTACCTGATGAATCAGAAGTATTTTATCAATTTTTCAGAGATACGGATGCAATAACTTACCTGTTAATTAGCATTAGGGATAGTGTTTTGATTGACAAAATAGGTTTGTCAGGGTCTGAAAACTTTTTTTGTAAATGAATGACATAGTTAATTCAGTAATTGCTACTAAATTTGAAGCTCCTCCTTACATTTTGTTCAAAGTTTGTTTTAATTGTAGCCAACTGCCTCTATCAGTATATATGAGGCAAGTAGGAATTAAAGTTTATTTAACCTTTGTTTTAGCAATACTAATGTGTTGGTGTTCTTGTTAACTCCCTTTTATTTGAGTTCAGAAAATAACTCATGCTAATCAGGTAACATGTCTGTAACGTTTATTTAACTATGCTGATATTGCATAGCTTGTGTACACATACAAGAGTTTAGTAAAAAGGGAAAAGCAGATAATATTAACCTTTTCCACAGTTTCACTGTGATACAGTTACAGTACATGCTTTTTTGAATTTGGACTCTGAGTTAAATAAGGTTTTTCTGGTGCGCATTTTTTTAATTACTTATTCAAATTTAGTCCACATGTAAACCTCTTGTATTTTGAGGCTGAATGCTAAAAGAAGAAGAAGATAAGAATGTCAGTGTCTACCATCAATAATCTCTTAGGCAGGTCCTCACTAATTCTACCCTAATCTATAGCATTACAAATGTTAGCAAACAAATTAGAGTAAAAGTATTTAATGTGGTACATACCAAAGTCAAATTTCCGCCTACGTCGTTGTCAAAGAAAAAAAGGAAACAAGATCAGCACAAAAGGCCAGTAGAGATATTACAGATGGATAGGAATAATTGGTTCACTTTACCTAAACAGTTGCTTTTAAATGTATTTTCCAGTTTTCTGAACTGCCTTTAAATATGCACAACTAACTTTAAAATTTACATGAAATTTTTCAGTAGTTTCTCCAATGTTTCTGCATATTTACATTTATGTAAAAAGTGTTTTTCATCTTATCACCTGTGAATCTCTGCGCTGGCATGTGCAGGTGCATCGCTTTAAATCACATGAATAAATGATAATGGTATTCACCAACAAAATTAAATTACAGAATTAATATTGAATGTCAAAATAAAATCAACAAACAAGAAAATGTCAAGTGCGTCACCACACTAAATATTCATAAAGAAGCACAAAAGTATAGTAACAGTCAATTAACGTGCTTCAAAAGAGAAATAAAAATAAAATGGCAGGCTATTTTTATGTAAGCACCAGGTAATAATGACACACTCTCATGTAGAGTGTTTCCATCTGGCTAATTCTACCTTGGAAAGATCTAAATGAGCTAATTACTCCATAGCCATGTATGGCATAAATTCATTATTGTAATTGCACTTTTGGATTTTAAAAGGCTTACTTGCATTTTTCATTTGCTGAGTCTCAATATATTCTGTGAAGGAACTCATTTCCAAATGCTAAATTTGTATTGCCGCTGTGTTTTCTTTTTATATTAACTGTTGACTGCGGATGCAGCGTTTAAGTTAATGGTGATCGCGAGCTGACAAGGGCGTCTAAATAGGCTAACATACATTCATAATTTCATGAAAATCAAATTCACAGTCATCTCAAAAGAGGCAGCATAAGTCTAGCAACCAGTTTCTCTAACAGTGTTTTAAAAAGAATATAAGAAATGAGCAATGATCTAAGCATAGCATTATTCTACACTGTGAAAAACAAAGAAATCTTAATAAGGAAAACAAAACCATCAATTGCATGCTGTTCATAGTGACTGGATAGTTTGAAATGGGTGGAATGAGAAATCCATCCATGCCATCAAACATAATTGTTTTGATGGAAAATGATACTTGGTGGGCGGCATGGTGGCGCAGTGGTAGCACTGCTGCCTTGCAGTAAGGAGACCAGGGTTTGCTTCCCGGGTCCTCCCTGCGTGGAGTTTGCATGTTCTCCCCGTGTCTGCGTGGGTTTCCACTGGGTGTTCTGGTTTCCTCCCACAGTCCAAAGACATGCAGGTTAGGTGCATTGGTGATACTAAATCGTCCCAAATGTGTGCTTGGTGTGTGGCTGTGTGTGTGTGTCACCCAGCCCGGGTTTGTTCCTGCCTTGCACCCTATGTTGGCTGGGATTGGCTCCAGCAGATCCCTGTGACCCTGTGTTAGGATATAGTGGGTTGGAAAATGACTGACTGACTGACCGATACTTGGCTTCATACAGTATGATCATTGCAGTTATCTTTGATTTTTGTTTTACAGTTACATTAATTAGAGCAAAATTTTTTTTAAAAATAGTCTTAAGCAGGAACCTGTCATGAAATAATCTGATATTATTATGTTCTTTGTATTTTTATGAGCATGCTAGTTAATGCAAACCAGACATGTTTACACTCTTTTTAATTATCACCTCTTGGTATAACTTATTTCTCATTATTCTTCTGAATCTGTTATACACAGTTAAGGCACCTATTACACTTTGGTTTTAGATAATTAATTATCTGTGAAAAAATTATTAAAAATATGTTTTCAGTGTTTAACTAATGACAGTGAAAAAGTCTAATGCCTTACTTATCTGATTAAACTGCTTCATCATAATAACTTAATAGTATGAAAAACAAAGTCTTCATAGTTAAATTATACAATATTTTCCAGTTTTATTTCATGATTAAGCATAGCATTAATTTTTACACTATATTGTTTGAGATGGGAAAACTAAAATGTCTGCTTCCATGCTCATTTGCAACTGTCTCCCCAGCAGCTGGCACTGCATTTTTGTAGATAGCCTTCCATTGTTGCCTTTTGCTACTCCTTTCCTTTCCTCTTTCTTTTAATTGCCTTCACTGTATCAGTTCTTCAGTAATATATCCTCTTATGACTTTTTTTTCTTTGTTTCAAATCACCAACTTATTGCAATATTACTAGCCTGGCTTTTTTTTTTAATTCTTCTACCAGTCTGTTCTCACACCTTCCACATGTTTTTAAGCACTTCTTGTTTTGCCACTTTTTCATCAAGATCAGCTATACTCTGCTGAAGCTGAGATAAACACTATTCTCTAAGTAGTCTTAAATTTCTTAGCGTGCATCAGATGCCTCAACTCAGCTAACAAGTAGAACATCAGGCCTCAGACCTATAGGTATTCAAAAGTGGACAACTTCTTCTATTCTTCATAGAAAATTATTGTTTTATACACAGTCAATTCTATTGAAATCCTGACATATTAGACAACCATATTTATTAAACACCTCTCATTTTCACATTTGTCATATTAAAACCAAAAGATATACAGTAACTAACTCTTTTAGATATTATGAATTATGATTTTTTGTTTGCTTAAAATAATTTTTTTCTTATGCCCTTTTGGGGATTTTCGGAGGCTTTGCACGTGAGGAAATATTAACACATTGATGATGCCTTACATTAAAAATTATTAAAAATTTAGTTGGATCTGAGCAGAATTTTTTTCATATTGATATTTTTTGAGTTTACTTTGAGGCCAGCTTTGAGTCTTTTTGTAAGCCCCAATATTTGGCTTTTTTGAGTGTTTTTGTAAACTCCAGTAGTTACTGGCTGTTTTTTCAGGATATGATGCACTGCTGCTTCTACAAGGCACAATGCGGCTCACCACTGACGTCATGCTTTATAAACCTGCTCTGCATTGTGTGCAACATCTGAGATTATGGACTCAAACCTAAAACGAGTTTGGTGTGTGTTCTTCCTTATACTCGTGGTGCTAGAAAGTGGTGACGTATTGCATATTTTCCACTTAGACATCTTTGTTTTCTATATATGTCATGTCATTTTCTTAATACAGTCCAGGGTTGTGGGGGGTGCTGGAGCCTATCCCAGCTAGCATAGGGTATGAGGCAGGCACAAGCCCTGGAAAGGCATCACAGGGGGAACATACATGCACCACACACATTCTAGGGACAATTTAGCATTGCCAATTCACCTAACCAGTGTGTCTTTGGTCAGTGGGATAAGGGAGCACCTGGAGGAAACCCATGCAGATACAGGGAGAACATGCAAACTCCACGCAGGGAGGACCCGGGAAGCAAACCCGGGTCTCCTAACTGCGAGTCAGCAGCACTACCAATGCGCCACCCATTTTCTTTATATAATTTTCTTATTTTTGCTGTTTGTGCAGTCAGCTATAATGCATATTGATTATGATGAACAACCCTTTTTAAACATCTGAACAATTATCATGAATTCAACTTTTAGCTTAATAAATAAGGAACTACTGCCACCAATCATTCTCTGCTAATAAAATCTTCATTAATCAAATAATAACTTGTCAAAGACAGCTAGTAAACAGGGCGAAGAAGAGGTACCTAAGTGAAAGCAAAACACCATGACAATCCTCTGCCCTGCATTTTTTTCGCCAACGTCCATGTCCTGATAACATACAGACAAGGCGGGCTACATCAGAAACTGCTGTGTTTTTGGTTCTTAAAAATGTGGCTAACTGCAAATTACTCAGATGACTTTACTGTCAGTTGTGGAGATCAAACTGAACTTTCATGTAAAAGCAAAGGAGGAGGCATGTGTTTTATGGTGAACAACGCATGGTGCACAATTGTTAAAAGTGTCTATAAAAGTTATATACCTGATTGTTGATCAAGTGTCATTTGTTTTATCATCTGATGGAGTTCTCGGGTGGTTTTCTAATTGTGGTTTTCATTCCTCCCCAAGCCAACATGAACAATACGCTAACCAATCTGTACACCATCATTACAGAATGCGAGTGATCGCATATTGAGAGATTATTTATTGCTCCTGGAGTCTTCAATAAAGCAAACTTAATAATGTTAATTTAAAATATCATCTGTATATCACCTGCTCTTAATAGGGGTGCTAATATAATGGATCATTGCTACATCCCGATAAAAGACACTTACTGTACAGCCCACTGTTGCAACCCCACCTTAAACAGCCTAACCACTCATGCTTCCAGTTTACAAACAGGGACAGAAACATGAGAAGTTTACAAAAAGAGCAATACAGTGGTGAACTAAACATCCACAGGATAAACTGCAAAACCACTTTGATTCCATAAACTAGGACATGTTCAGAAACTTCTCATTAGATCTGGCTAAGTATACAGACATTGTAGCTGAATGTATCAAAAAATGTGTGGACAACTGCGTGCCTATATTTTCCAGTACAAATTATAGATCACCAATGGCATCAGTAGTTTAATAATAGCATAGGACAATGTATTTTTAAACAGTGACATGGAAGCATAAAAAAATGCAGGTGTGAACTACAGGAAAGCAATTTAAGTGGCTAAATGTAAGTATGGTAATAAAATAGAGATGAAATTTTCACATCTTTAATAATTTGCATACACTGCATTCATGATCATGTGCTTTGAGAGACTGGTTTTGGGACACATTAAACAGGATATTCCAGAACATCATGATAACCTCCAGTTTTCATATCATCACAACTGATCCACAGTGGATGCCATATTGTTTGCGTTTCATCCCATCCAAGCACATCTGAATAATAAAAATTGCTCTGCCAGAGTCCTGTTTATAGACTACAGTTCAGCAAATAACACTGTTGTACTATGAAAGCTGACCAGTAAAAGCCTCAATTTAGGACTTGGTGTCACATTCTGCAACTAGATCTTGGACTTCCTAACCAACAGACCTTAGCATGTATGGACTGGCAACAATACATCCACCACACTCACCCTCATCACAGGCACCCCTCAGCGTACTGTGCTGAATCTCCTTCTACAGTCCTGATTTACCTCTGAATGTGAGGCCAGACACAGCTAAAGCTCCATTATTAAATTTGTGATGACACCACTGTCATCTGCCATATTGTCAACAATGATTAGACAGCTTATAGAAAAAAGGTCAACCTGCTAATTCAGTAGTGCCAGAACAATAATCTAACCCTTAGTATCAGCAAAATCCAGCAGCTGATCATTGATTTCAGCAAGCAGACGGCAGACTACACTTCTGTCAACACAGGAGGGGATGCTGTTGAGAGGGTAAGCAGCTTTAAATTTCTTACAGTGATTATTGCTGACAAACTGAAGCAGACACAACACATTTTGGCTTATATCAAAAAGGCTGCACAACACCTTTTCCTAATTAGATGTCAGGGTACATGTCACATTTCTCCATTTGTTGTCTCAAACTTCTACTGGTGCACAGTGTGGTCCGTCCTCAATGGCTGCATCACATCTTGTTTCTGCACTTGTTTGACTCAAAACCTTAAAGCCCTACAGAGGGTGATGAAGGCAGCACTGAATTACTGGCACCAGGCTTCCTTCTGTTTAGGACAAATACAACACTGCCTTAGAAAGGCATATAGTGTAATTAAAGATCTCAGCCATCTTGCACAGCTACTTTTCTCACTTCTACCTTCTAGCAAACAATACAGAGCCATTGGCATTTACTGCAGTAGATTCAGGCATAGAATCTACCCTCAAGTCATAAGATTGCTGAATAGTCAAACAAAAGAATTCAAACATTGTAATATAACAAACATTGAGAATAGGCATACTGTATAATACTTGCAAATAAGTATTTATATAATTGTACATATAGTATATATAGTATGGTGTATGCTAAGTATACTTAGTTTTGCTTTGTATTTTCATCAACTGTCTGCAGAGAGATGCAGCTACACATTTCATTGCACAATGTACACATGACAATTAACCTGACTAGATGTCTTTTGGTTATCAACCTCTGACAATTCTCCTTTTGACAACATTCAAAGTTTAGCATTTTGTTTTGGGCAACTGTTTTTCTGACTTTTTAAACTGACCCTCACATGTTTTCTGAACATAGGTGCACCGCCCAGTCTGATCAGCACTGTCCCAGTTGCTTGCCACATTCCATCTTACTGACTGGGCATTAGTTTGCCAATCAGTTCCAGTGTGTTCCAAAGCCTCCAGTGTGCTAAATATTCCATGGTAATCACAGGGTCCTATTAGCATTCCTCTGAATACTAAAAGCTTATTCTAGTACTACGAGATATACTTAATCCCTAAGTAGAATGCTGTCAGCCAGGATGTGCTTATCTTACATAGACAAATCATATCCTACACCAATACACAATCTGTTAACAAAACCAGCGCTAACATGTACTTCATTGACCAGCATCATGCAGAACAGGCAGTTTTCATGAGACTACCACATAAACATGGCTTTATCATCATGCAAATTAAATTTACTTTATTGTGTGTCATGAACCTTGCCACAGACTAGAGCAACGCATGCAGAATCATGCCATTTTAAGGGTTATGTTTCCCTGTACCATGAACACTGTAGGCATTATGGTATCGGCAGCCTCCATCACCTTACACTATTCACCATCACACTCTTCAGCATTGCTGACACTAAGGAAAGCACTAACAGCTGTGTGGGGCTCATAATAGTACTTTTTATATAAAGATCTCTGCCCTCCTTCTCTTCTTAAGGTTTGTCAAATGATGAGCTCCTCTTTCATGCCGCTTAAGCACCACCCAGTGAAGAGCTGTCTGTTGGCTGCTACAGTGCTTTCTCACAAAACAACAAATGGGTGATAACTGACGTAACATGTTTTTAGAATTTACTTTCTGGAACATAATGATTTTAATTTTTAGCCTTTCAGGTGTCCAAACGGTTAATTAGTTGGTCTTTTAAATTTCTCACTTTCATTGTGTTCCCCAGTAGCTCCACAGTCTTCCGAAGAACATCCATCCATCCATCAATTATCCAACCCGCTATATCCTAACTACAGTGTCACGGGGGTCTGCTGGAGCCAATCCCAGCCAACACAGGGTGCCAGCCCACCGCAGGGCACACACACACACATCCACCCACCAAGCACACACTAGGGACAATTTAGGATCACCAATGCACCTAACCTGCATGTCTTTGGACTGTGGGAGGAAACCGGAACACCCAGAGGAAACCCACACAGACACGGGGAGAACATCCCGAGAACAACCTGTTGCAAAACCTCCTTTCTCTTTATCACTTCTTCCAAGCTGAGGGACATAGGCTAACATTGTGTTCACCAGTCATTTACCAACAATAAAACACCTTCTTTATAAAGCAACACATTCAGTCACCTTCTTTACCTTAATAACTTTATCTATGCATGTTTAGACCACGAGCACAACTCTCCCAGCATTGCTATTTCCGGGGCCAGCACCATCATTAAGGGGAATTAGGCATTAGAATTAGGCGCTGATCATAATTTGGGACCAGGCCACATGGGTTAGCTACTGAACATAATAAGCTTGGCCTAGGGCGCAAAATAACTAGCACTGGCCCTGGCTAATACTGCTTACCTTTGAAATTAAGACATGTATATTTTCTATTTAACATTCAGAGGCTTCAGTTTCAAATATGTATTTCTCAAAAACTATAACTGTTTTAATGAAATTTAAGCCTTTATGAGAAAAGTTCTTAACTGTGCTCCGTTTGTGCTGTTAAAATGAATCCAGCTCCACTTAGAGCCACCGTTAGATTTAGACCAACTGCCTTCTTAAGACAGAAGCAAGATTTGTAAGAGTACTTAACTTGTTAAGTTCTTTTGAATAATGTAAGAAAAATATAATTTCTCTTGTATAGCCTCTTGCCTAAATCAAGGCATTTCTTGGCTGTTTATCCTTAAGCAATGGGCTAATGAAGGCAGTCAGTTATTGGAAGGTTGCTCCTGTAGCCATTATTGTTGACAAAACAAATCCAAAAATGAGTCACTTTCTAGTTAATTTTTAGTCTGACTATAGAAAGTAAATAATAATGCCGCTAGTGAGAAGAGCTTAATAATAAATAGAGATGAGCTTTCACATTTCTGCATTAAGTCTGAGCTATTTAGTCTATCGTGTGATATAAGACACAGAGTGATGGGCCAATAGATCCTCTGCACCTCTATTACTGACAATTCATAGAGGGTATTTCTGGGCAAACTTGCAATTGCAGCAGAATACAGTGTAGTAGGAAATGACTTTGAGGATCATAAATCCAGTATGCATTGTAATTTGCGCTGTTTCTGTCTCCATTGCTTCAGCAGCTACTTGGGTACTTTCATTGCCTTGTCTGATGAGGCAGAAAGCCAAAGGATATTGCTGCATGCATCAGTGTTATGGTCTTTTCTAGGTAATGGGAGAACAGATGCAATTTATCTTCCAATCACAGCTGGTTGCAGAAATAATCAAGACAGCACAAAAATCAGATTTTGTTGTAATCATGTCTGCTGTTGGCTTGCTTATTAGCATTAAAAGTATGCTTTAAATGCATCTAATGTGTGCTGCTGAATGTAGTTGAATTCATGCATATTAGTTCATTATTGTTGTTCACTTATATTGAACAAATACACATGGTACATTTTTTAAATTATTATAACATTGTTCAAAATTGAGATTTCAATTTACATATTCTTCATCTGTATGAAACAAATGAATTGCAATCTGTTAATATGTAATTAAAATAAAATATGGTATAGAATAAAATGCATTCTATAAATTTATTATATTATGATTTATAACCTACATTTGATGTTTTAGATGGAATGAAAAGCACAACAGAAGAAATGGATATATTCATTAAGAACGCAAATGCATATGTATCCTTGCAGTGTCCAACCAGAGAAGTCCAAAAATGTTAAAAAAAAAAGACCAAACAAAAAGAAAAGTTTTAAATCCTATCGTTTAGACAGGATAGCTCACACACGTTCTTTCGTGGTGTCACTAGCCTCTGGCATCTTTCTATTTATCTAAGTCACTAACTATACTTCTTTGTACACAACACAAATTCATTGCATCTGGTTGATTGGTATAAACTATTCCCAGACTGTGTGGTTATGTTTGAGTGTATCCAGTGATGGATTATCCCCTATTCCATAGTGAATTTATGCCTTTTGCTAACTGCTGCCACATTAGTCTTTGACTCCTAGATACCCTGAGCTGGAATGTGAAGCCAACTCCCTTGTTGCTCACCAGTTTAAGTAATGACCCCAAAGTGTGCTCATTTTTTCAAGAGACCAAAAATGAAGCACCTAATAATGCTGCAGTAGTTGTTGAAAAAATCAAAGTCTGTGTTGTGATTCCTGTAGACTTTCTGGCCGTAAATAAGACTGATCCCCCAAAATCTAACCGCTGACCTCTCTGAAGCCTAAAGATCAACTTATCCCCAAACTCAAAATCAGGCTTCAGCCTACACTCTTAAAAATACTAGTTCTTTAATTGCATTTTATGGTTCTTTACTGAGTAGTGTTGTAACTCGTTGTGACATTGCTTGACAAAGCACCATTTCATTCTGTGAAGGGTTCTTTTCATGTGAAGTTGGTTCTTTGTGCTCTGAAAAACTTCCTAATATGTAGAAAATAACCTTGAAATCTTTAATATATGTAGGGCTACCTAGCAGGGCACTAAAAAATTAAGAAAACCAGGACTTATCCTGTGCTTTAAAATCATGACCCACTTGTTATTTCAGAAATCTTTTAACTATTTCTAGAATGCAAATTTTACAGGTTTTACTTTTGAGTTTTTATTTAAATTGGAAGTACCTCATATTATTTCCAACTGCTTGCTCCCTTTGACAATTCTGCTTTCTCTGGCTTCTTTTCCTACCCAATAGGTGAAGCCTTGCCAATACCAATCCTCCCAAGTCCACCACATGAGGGGGGCCACTCTGTGATTACATTACAAATTAAGCCCACAATATTTTCCATTCACAATAAATCTGCTTGAGAGTGTATAAGCAACATATTATAGCAAACAAAACTTCAACCTGCAAAACGCAATGCCATAGGATTACCCTGTAACAAGGCAAAAACGTGTATGCTGTTATGTTTTAGCCAACGAAAAAATCTGACTTGCAACGTCACACACGTGCGAATAGGAGATAGCCAAAGGTCTGTTCATGGTGCAGCGGTAAGAACTGCTGACTCCTAATCAAGAGGTCACTGGTTTGATATCGGCTGCCTCCAAAATTGTGTGGAGAGCTGCTGTTATTGTTAATATCTTACAATGAAAACATACATTTGATTTGCATCTGTAACAGCTGGTGTAAATTTATAACACTTGTAAAAGTTAATAGTTTTTTTTTTTGATAGAGTCAGCAGTTCTTACCGATGCACCTCGCAAGCTGTCGTATCAATAGCCTACCTTAACTTGCTTTCTTTTTCTTCGCTTATATTCTTGAATAAAAGTGCACTTGTTTATACCTTTTGTGAAAGTGTTTATTTAATATTTAGACTTCAGGCTTCACACATTATACACTTCATGTCTACATTTTGTCAATTATTACTAAAACATGAAAAACGTTTCTATTTTAATGATGTGTTTACATAGATTGTTGTAGACACGGAACACACATGAAATGTACAGTATGTATTCCAAATGACTATATATCATTTACCCTCTACAACTCCAGGCACTTAACTCCAAGATAAACACTGAGCACTGAGAACCTTCTCTGTGAATTGATTGACACATTTACAAGACAAAAGATGCTGAAAGTGGGCCAGGATTACGAGTTTATTCGTAGGCTTCAGTAATTCTAGTGTTAAAAACGACTGCACCATTATAATCCAGTCAAATCTAGTTCAGTTAGTTCTTCTCCATTGACTTTTATGCAGTACGCCAAGTTTGGCGAATATCTCAGACATTTCTGTGATTTCAGGGAACTTACGGTGAAGCTATCATTTATCATTGTGTTCTATATTTCACTAAATGTGCAGTCATTGTTTGGGTTTTGTGGCCACTCTGAAATCACTGCTGATGTGTTCTCATTTTGCCTTTATATTGTAGTCACCAAAAAGGATTCATTGATTGTTGCAGGAGTTTCGTAAGTATAGCATTTAGGTTGTAATTTCCGTTTACTGTTATTATTTGCTTGTATTCTTGGTTTCTGCTCATCAGATTGCATTTTAGAACTTGTTTGCCTTTGGGTTGCCTTTTGTGCAAATCCTTTTTGTCCTCTTTGTGCATTTTTTGCTCTTTCCCAATTTTTGCTAACACATTATTAGTATCTTTTCAGCCACCATTACAAACAACATGATTCTTTTGATGACAGAATTATCCTCACCATGACAAAGAAAAAGCCCCAAATGCCTGACCGACAAGTAGAAGAAACAACCTTCATGTGGCAATTGCGGATGTGTCAGAGATGACTATCTGCAGAAAGCATCATGAACAGAACTACAAAGGCCACAAAGCAAACAGGATAGGCAGATTACAGTTTGCGAAAAAAGACTTAAAGGAGCCTGCAGAATTCTGGAAAAATGTCTTGTGGACAGACAAGACAAAGATGTGTAGCGACAAAAGGGAACTGCCCAAAATCCAAAGCATAAAACCTCATCTCTTAAACACGATGCTGTGTGTGTTATGGCTTGGGCATGTATGGTTGCCACAGGTACTAGCACACTTATCTTCATTGATGATGGAATTGTTGAAGGCAGTCGCATAATGAATGAGATGTACAGAAACATCTTATCTGCTCAAGTTCTAGTAAATACTTCCTAACTCATTGGGTAGTGCTTCATCCTACAAGATAATGATCTCAAACACACTGCTAAGACAACACAGGAGTTTTACAAAGGTAAAAAATGTGAACGGTTAAGCCAGCTACCCAATTTAAAAACAACTGAGAAGGCCTTCCATATGGTGAAGAGAAAACTTAAGTTGACAAGCCCCGAAACAAGCAGGAGCCAAAGATGGCTGCATTAGAAGCTAGGCAGAGCATCACCAGAGAAAATCTAAACCTGGTGATGTGTATAAATCACAGACTTCAAGCAGTCATTACATGCAAGGAACATGAAACAAAGTACTAAATATGACTGCTTTAATATACTTACCATTGCTATGTCCCAAATATTATGGTGCCCTGAAATGTTTAAAGTGTTATCATTTCTGCATAATGTGACCAAAATGCAAATACCCATAAATGTAAGTCTGCAATGTGCACTTTAATCATGTCTGAATTATTTGATTTGTAGTTTTAAACTGTGAGGTTGTGACAGTAGTAGAACCGTCACCGGCTTTTTTTTTGTTGCGAGAAGCCAGAAGAACCACCAGCAGCTGCTATTTAGCCAAATATAATACAGTAATGAGTTGACAGGTGCAGTGCTGAAAGATTCGTAAAGTTAAATTAATCCCCATAAGACACTTAATGTTAGCGCATCTTTCTGGTAAATATCAGATTTTCAGTTTTAGATAATGCCTTCACTTACCAGCTTGGCGGAGTCCTCTTCTCAAGCGGACTAACTGCGTAAGTGGTCAGTTGATGGGCAGTTTGCATTCTATGCATGTGTGGCTGGTTACTCCATTTATGCTGCTAAAAGTCGGCAAGCAGCTGATGTTGCAACAGTCAGGAGGAACAAAATGAGAAAAGGGGAAAACAATCACAGTGTGGGGATGGTAGTAGTTTTACTCCACTTGTTCATGTATTTTATGTCTTTTTGTTGTTTAAGAGTTTAGATGTAATCATCAGGGATGTGTGAGATGTAGGTAAGTTAGTGTATTTGTAGGAATAAAGTGAGGATAAGGGGTTGTACCCCCCCCCCCCCATCTGAATGGTAGGAGCCCATTGCCTTTAGGCAAGTGTGTAAGAAATACTTAAAAGGCCTCAGTGCCATTAGTAGGGAGGTGAGTGTTGAGGATAGGTGTCACTATTGTGCATATTACAAAGGTTAATTTTTTCCCTATGATGTAGGTTGTCTTAAACCATTTTTTCAGCCTCCTTAAGCCAGTGAGTCTCCTAGATTTCAGGGAGAGGTAGGGGAGAGAGCACTTGGGGAGAGGTAGGTTTTGGCTGCTACAGAGCCATTGGACCAGTCATTCAACCTTTTTTTTTCCACCATCTTTTTCTTTTTTGGCGGCTTTGGACTATGTGCATTTTATGAGCCCTTGCCTATAAATTACTATGCATGAATGTTTTCAGTAATTTATTGAATTTGTGCTGTTTGTTGGATGTGACTATTTTGTTTGGCTTGATTGCAACATTTTATTCTTTTTGGATTGTTTATTCCTGTATGATTTCTTTTGTGGATTTTTGTCCTTTATCTCACCCACAAACACTGGTTTATGATTTTTCATGCAATAAACATTGGTGACTTTGATTTCAAGAGATGTTGTACTTTATCTGGGTTTTGGGGGACCCTGAGCGCCGTCTGGCTATGAACTACTAGCAGACACTGACAGAAGACAGTGTATCATGACAGGGGTACAGGGTTAAATCAAATAAAAATGCGTCTTTGTCCCAAACATTATGGAGGGCACTTTATGGGTTTTACTCATATTTCATAATTTTACTAAAGTGCTGAATGCAGTCAGTTTGTCATTTTTGTCTATACAGTTAATGGTAACTGCCTCACTTTTTAGTTTTGTATATTAATGCTTTTGAGTTGTTCCAATATCAAAGCAATACATGCATGTGGTTAATGTTTTTAATGTTATGGGTCTCCCTTTAAATAAAACTCTACATATTTTCAACAGGAGTTATTAAATATAAGAAAGTGTTTCTGGCAGTTCCTATACATAAATTCACAGCTAAACATCTCCAGTTTATCTCTTAGTAAAATGAGCTGAACCACCATATGGCAAACCCTGGTTACACGGTGATGATGCCAAATCCGCTTGACACATCACCTGATGAGAGGGAGTCGGGAGAGTGGCAAAAGCTCCAGTCAGCAACAGCATTAAAGTGAATACAGTAGTTGGCTAGGTGCCTTCAAATGATTCGGCAGAAGTGTTGGAAATTCATGGGGTATAAAGTTAGAGCTGGCAGATGGCGAAGAAGAAGGCCATTTTTCATTTTTGTGTTTCATCTGTCAGCCACAAATCAACACATGCTGAGAAAGTAAACATGAGCTGGGCATCACGATATTAAAGTGAAATAAATGAAAAGGAAGACAGTAGAGGTAAAGTTAAAAAGTAAAGTGTAATTTTGATCTTGAAGAAAAATTAAAAAGAGGCCTTATTATTGTCATCTTTATAATAAAATGCTTTACTGAACAGAAGACAGTCTCATTCAATAACCAGCCAAGTATCTAAATAAACAATTGGAGTAAACGTTTAATCCTTCATTGTTTGCCTTTCATGAGAGACTAAAAATTAATGGTTAATATTAGAACTATTTTTTAGTATACTTTGAGATTGTCATATTGTTTTTGCACATGATTTGTATTTGCAATTCTGAGAAAATGAAACACATTTGGAATAATGATACATTTTTGCTAGACAGACAGACAGACAGACAGACAGACAGACAGACAGACAGACAGACAGACAGACAGACAGACAGATAGATAGATAGATAGATAGATAGATAGATAGATAGATAGATAGATAGATAGATAGATAGATAGATAGATAGATTATTTGTCACCATGGGGGAATTTGGCAATACAGTAATCTGATGAAAAGAGTCTATGATACTATGTTAAAATGTATTTCTTGAATCAGTCTGCCTTCAGATTCCACTCATTATATACGGTAATATCAAGAAATCAAATGTATGTAAAATTGGGAAAAGAAAAAATTCTCAGTGAAACATGCAGTGGCCTTCCACCTCAAGTGAATTTATGTAAAATGCACTGTATGAATATTTTCTGCTTTACTGAAGAACACAGAAAGCAGAGGCAAAAATTGAGTTCATTTAGGCACAATAACTCTTGTGTCACCTTGTAGGGACATTTAATATAAACAGCTGCTATTGTAAAGGATGTCAAGCAGTATCTATAGTGTCTCCCTGCTGGAATTGAAAACCATTTTTAAATATAAAACATTTGTCAGTGTCATAGCACTTCAGCAAGTATTATTTCTCCTCATCATAAATTCTTTAATTAAAAATTATACAAATATGGATGAAACAATATCCAAGGTAATCTGAAAAAGACTATTCATCAAGGCCAGAATCAACAACAAAAACAAGGTATATTCAAAAAGTACCATAAATAGGAAAGATGTTAATACAGTGGGAGATAAGGAAAGAAAGGAAACAAGAGCATATCTCATAAAAATGACACTTAAAAGACTGTCCTGCCTTCCGGGTATAGATGACATTGTTCACTTACTGCATGAACATCAGGTGAGGAATCTACTGACAAGTCAGCTTGACAGAGCTATATTGCCATGAACATGTTTTGGACACATTTTTCTTGTGTTTAAAAATATAAACATTTTAGACTTTTGCTTTTTTATTTATAAAGTACTTCAGAATACCTTCTTGTAAGATCTGTGGTAGAATAATTCAACCTTTAAGTTTTATGAATTTGTTAATGAATATTCTCAAAGCACTAAAAGGACAGACAGTCATTTTAATCTTTCACCAGGGGACCTTATAATGAATAACTGTTTCTCTCTTATGCACTGGCATATGAATATGCAAAGCAGAGAGGTAAATACAATCTATGTACAGTATATTTGTAAATTCAGAGTGCCTATTTCTCTTTTACACATTCAGATTTTATATCTATAGATATATAAAGTAGTAATTAAGTCTTTTTCTTGTGGAATGAATAGCATAGTTATCCTGATAGTGCACATAGGAACAGAGAAATTTATAGAATACTAATGATACACTAATGATCTGAAGTGATAATTTCAAACTCCCAGATAAATAATCATACAGAAGCAAGTCAGACATGAACTAATAATGAACAATGCAGGATTGATAGAGAGGGGGGCATTACACATTGGTAATCAGTTTGAATTACAGAATACAGAAAACAGCAAGGACAATTTGAAGGAAATCAAAAAATGTCATTATGCTTCCCAGCAAAAACATATTGTTGCAATAATAATGATAACAATAACAAAAATAATTATTACTATTGCACACCAAGAAGCATACAAACAATCAACAACCTTCACTCCATCCAAGTATCCCAAAAAACACAAACATTCTGCATCTGATTAAACTCAAAATAAAGAATACAGTGACAGTGAGCCTTATTAACTGCATATTCCCTTAAGTGTAAAGCAGCCCAAGTAGAAGTTTCTGATATGTTTCTGCTGAATAATTCAATGGCTAGATGTACTCATAAATACTAGAGTTATGTCAGAAAAACGCATCCTAACACAAGGCTCTACTAAGTCGGTCCATGAGGGCCGCAGTAGCTGCAAGCTTTTTTTCCACTTAAATAGAAACCAATTCTGACTAATGACAGATCTTATTTAATTTATAGCTACACTCTTAAAGATAACCATTTTTTAATGGCATTTTATGGTTCTTTACTGGACAGTGTAATTCTTTGTTAAAACTTTGCTTAACCCCTTCACCGCCCTCTGCCGGATATATCCGGCACCGTTGTTTTAATGCTAACGCCATACTGCCGGAATTATCCGGCACATTTGCCTGTGGTTATATGAATGCCTGGCAAGTAGTATAACTGACGGTTTGGCGTGGGTATTATTACTACGTTGTATTTCGACAAGTCTGTGGTTGTTTTGGCCGGTCATGTGACGTGATTCGCATGTAACAGCTGTGAATATGGCGAAATGTAAACTGACTTCAAGTGAGGCTTTGCAGGCGATTTTGGACAGTTCTGATCATGATTGTAGCAGTTCTGAAGAAGATTTTAGTGACAGTGATGAGCAGCAACGTGCGCTGCATGATATTGTGAATGAAGACGCATCGGATGACGGCGCTGAGTGGGTGTATCCCCAGCATCTCAGCTGGGCTGCTGCCCGTGGTGAACTACCTTTTCTGCATTCGTTTGAGGCAACATGTGGCTTTATTGTTGATGTAAACAATTACACTGCTGAGCAGTTTTATGAGCTGTTTGTGTCACCTGATTTGATCAGACATTTTGTTCATCAGACAAATCTGTATGCAGCACAGTTTATTGAGAAAAATCCCAATTTACCTCCACATTCCCGTGTTCGTGCTTGGTTTGACATTGATGAAAACGAAATGAAAAAATTCATTGGGATTTTGATGTTGATGGGAATAATCAGAAAACCAGATATTGAGATGTACTGGTCTACAGATCCTATGTATGCAACACCTATTTTTGCAGCTGTCATGACACGTAACCGATTCTCTTTGCTGCTGAAATTCTTTCATTTGAATGACAACAGAAACGAGCCAGATAAGAAAGATCCAAACCGCGACCACTTGTTCAAGCTACGTCCTTTGATTGATCATTTATTTGAAGCATTTCAGTTGCCCTACATGCCAGGACCGTCAGTTGCAGTTGATGAAAGTTTATTGTCGTGGAAGGGCCGCTTACAGTTTCGACAGTATCTACCATTGAAAAGGGCACGGTTTGGTATTAAGATGTTTTGCTTAGCTGAGAATTCAGGTTACATTTATAGATTTCGTGTATACACTGGCAACTTGCACAACATTTAGTGGTCAATACTGCTTGAATAAATGTAAAAAATGTAAAAAAAATGTAAAAAAGTAAAAAAACAAAAATTGTTCAGATTTCGCCTGGCGTGGGGAATATTTAGGGAGTTGGCGGTTAAAGGGTTAACAAAGAACCATTCTCATTCCTCATTCTAGGAATGGTTCTTTGTATATGAAGCTGGTTCTTTGTACTTGCTGCACTTAGCTTGTTTTGTTGCCCTGTCTTACTGCCTGAAGTGAGTTCAATAAAATTGCAGAAATGTTTGTGAACTTCACTGAACTTTACTCAGAGATATACATTGAGGTCATAGGTGAAGTATAGCATACTAGCAGTCAGTTCTGGGTGAAGCCGGAATCTGATCCTGAAGTCCCAGCGACAAGTATAATGCATCTGTGGGCTGTTTCTCCAATGATCAAGAGTTCGGGTGGAAAACATGTGTGGAGCTAGGTAACTAAGAATCTGGGCATGAGAATAACAGTATTTATTTTTGTACAGGATTATTTGAAAACCTTTCCATTATAAAACAGATGGGAACACGTTTAAGCCCCATACTTAATAAAGTCACAGGTAATTGAAATCGGGCTACCTCCAAAAGATTTGCTATGCCAGTGATGAAGATGTCAAGTCACAGAAGAATAATTTATTTAAATGTCATGGCTTATTTGAGTGACATCGAAAAGCTTCATGTGTGTTATAAGATGTTAGTGTCCTAGGAAATTATGCTGGAAAAATCACATTTGTTAGCTTTTATTTGTGTTTCTCTTAATAAGCAAAGTGCAAAAACATCTTGATCTCTGCTGCTGTATAAATATTTTTTCCTTGCAACAAATTAACTTTTTTCTTTTGTGGTGATCTAACTTTTTTATGCTGTTTTTCCCACTTTTCACTCGTGGGAAATATATCTGGCAACAATTGAGTCAAATGGAACTCAATGTAGTCAGGTATCCAGTTGAGCGTCACGGATTGCATTGTGGCATGTGTTTTCCTGTTTGTCTGCCTAAATTAAAAAATGCTTTATCTCAAATAAATATATCTCATCTTAACTTCAAATGATCTCATTCTGTTATGTGGGAAGTTTATATTATTAGCTGTTTACTTTTTAATAATGTATGTGGATAACAAATATCTAATAATAACATGTTTTGAAAAATAGAACTTTAGACCTTTACCAACTGTTGTATTCATATTTCAAGATTTGATACTTAATGTATCTCAATAAGCAGCTTGCAGTTCAACTACCACATATGTGCATATACATTAGTCTTTACTTTTTTGTTATACAGTATATTATATGAAAGTTTTGACAACCCTAATTTTGCTGTTTATTTTCCTTCTGATATGTCATATTTAAGTCTGATTAATCCACAGTATAAATATTCTCATTATGTTATAATGAGAATGATTTATCATAAGGTCATTAGGCTACTCAACAGCCTCATGCATTAGTGTATCTGATATGTATGTTTGCCTATTAAAAAAATAAGATTTGAGTACACATGGCATATGAAAATGGTATGAATAGAGAATGCATGTGCTGCTGATGTATGCTCATGTCTGAATAACAGCATGTATTCAATTCAGATGACTTCAATGCATATTGACAGACATGCCAGTATATCAGACAGTTTGGTCCATAGCATCATTTGTTACAAGCCATGGAAGAATATAGCAGTTAAAGAAAAAGAACTGCAGAGACAAAAGTAGAATAAAATGCAGGCTAAAGGTTAAGGGTGCAGTGGTGGAAAACGTCAAATTTCCACTCACAACGGCAAAAAGACAAGCAAACAGGGAATGTATCCTTATGAAGAAAATGGTACCAAGAGTCTATGATAAAATGCATTACTTCCAGTTAACTTTTGTTGCCTCAGAAATGCGGAATGCACATCTGCTTAAATCGCAAGTTTTGCTGCTTCAGAGTTCACGTATTTGGTAAGTTTAAGGCTTTTGCTTTTCACATTTTGACCTCCATGTTTAAAAGCAGGAAAGGTTAGGTGTTTTTCAAAATTAAAAACAAAATGTTTCATTTTAGAACACAATTGTATGTTGCAAATGAATGTATACCATGATGGTAACTTTGATTTTAAAAATAACAAACGTATCCTTTACATGTTGTTTGTACTTTCTTTTAAATTTATATTTTACTGTAGAGTTTGCTCCCTTACTTGTGCTCAAATGCTGTCAACATTTATGGTAAAGCAGAATGCTTACCTCAGTGTCATATTATTATTATTTGTAAGAAATGTTTCTTAATGAGCTGACAAGTGAAAGTGACAGTGAAGTAATTGCTCCCCTTTAAAATTCAATGTTCTCTGCATTCCTCATTGCTATTAATCAGTGACCTGATACAATTAATTGACAAACTCTACAAAAGATGATAAATTAAAAGCAAAACTGCAGGAGTAACGGAAGCATTTAAAGCCATGCCAAAGAATACACATAGTTTTGAATTTCTTGGAAAGTTTTGTATTTTGGATAACTAAACAATCAGATGATTTACAAGTAAGGATGCATTGGTTGTGAAAGTGGTTGGAATAAAATCTGCAGCGATAGGGGTCCTTCTAAACTGAACTTTAAGACCAAGAGACTGCCATAGAACACATAGTAGATACATTTAAGATCCTTTTAAAAAATTAAAAAGAAAATTATCGAAGTACATTATTTGCAATTCTGCATCTCAGGAAAACCTCTAATTTAGCACAACTGTTGTAACAAAAAAGTGAAATCCTCAATCTCCACGTCTCTTCTCTATCTATATAAGGTTGTATTTGCTACTGTTAAAAACAACAGTTTTGAGGTTAATTTAATATAATGATCTTTGGTAGTTAAAGAGAAAGTCAATACAGATAAAAATGGACAACACAGTTTTGGTATATTTAAACCACTACCAAGAGGGCCTTGAGATCTATATATCTGGTTTTATAATACATGTGTATAAAGGAAAATATTACATCAACACCTGTGTACCTGACTAGTATAAATAATATGCAGAGAAACAGGCTCTAAACCGAAAAGTTTATGATTTTCGACCGCTAAATTTGAATATCCTGACAGTATTTAGAGAATAATGTTCACTGTAAACTGACCTTTTATCAACTTAGGGAAATGCAAAACAATGTATTTTCTGTTCAGGAACACCAAAAGCACAATCATTACCCATAACATGGAGAAAGGCCGTGCTCTACACATTTCTCCCAAAACTTTTACTGCCAACTGTGATACACAAAGCACAGGTAACAGACAATTGATATCACACACTCTTGAAAGTCATCTAATTTCAGAACAGTTGATATTCACCCCGTGACCCTTTTTTTATTTGCATTATGTCTTTTAAATTTTTTTTAAATAAATAATCAGTGCACTCACAGCTTTAAGGAGGGGACGTGGTAGTGTGGCAGGAGCAGTTCCTGGGCACGATGCGGGCGTGGGCATTTCCGTACTGAAGTGTACAGGTTCAGGTTTGCCCGTGTCCGTAATTGATGCTGGGCTGCTAATCGCCACACCTGTGCCATGTCCCCATTATAAAAAGGAGAAGCACAAGTGTGGAAGGGGAGAAAAAAGGAGAAACGGAAGGACAGAGGTTAAGGGAGAAGAAGGCTGGAGACGTCGAGAGCCGGTGCAGAGTGAGCGAGTGAATGACAGAAGATTTGCTGGAGAAGGCAGGCAGCTAGGAGAATAGCTTCCAGAAGAGAAGAGGGAGCATGGAGAAGGACCCGCACCGTCACAAATGGTGGCAGCAGTGGGATGAGCTGGCAATGGGGAACTGAAGAAGGAGATGGATCAGCAAGTGGGACAGGTATCAGACTTTAAAAGAACTCACGGGATTCAAGCCAGAGGAGGACATTTTAAAGAACTGACCGTTTTAATGGACATTTATTTATTGATTGTTTTATTGTCTTTTTAAAGTTCTTATTCTTTTAATGTCCTGTTTTACAAGGGGGGCTTGGGTTGGTTTAAGTGTGGGGTTGTTTTTAGTGCTTTTATTAGTTTTAGTGCAGTGTCAGGGTCAGGCCACCAGTTGCACTGGGTTGGTTGAGGCATGGAGCCTTCCTGAGCAACTGGTGGCTTAAGGGGGGAGCATTGTCATATAGCAGGTCCGCAACTCTAAATGGATGGCTAGTTTTTAAATAAATAATCGGCACACTCACAGCTTTAAGGAGGGGACGTGGTAGTGTGGTAGGAGCAGTTCCCAGGCACGATGCAGGCATGGGCGTTACCATACTGAAGTGTACAGGTGCAGGATCACCCGTGTCCATAATGGAAGCTGTTAGTCACGATACCTGTGCCACATCCCCAACAAAAAAAGGAGAAATGCGAGTGTAGAAGGGAAGAAAAAAGGAGAAATGGAAGGATGGAGATTAAGGGAGAAGAAGGCTGGAGACGTTGAGAGCATGTGCAGAGTGAGCGAGTGAATGAGAGCAGGTGCACTGGTGAAGGCAGGCAGCTAGGAGAATAGCTTCCAGAAGAGAAGAGGGAGCATGTAGAAAGACCTGCACCATCAGATGGCTACACAACTATGTTCAACAATGGATGTAATGAGGCCTCTTTCTTTAGTCAAGAAATAGTGCAGTTTACGGACTTTAATAAATAATTCTTAGGAAAAAAATCAGCAAATGCAGAAAGCTGTGTGATCTGCCCCAGGTATTTTTCTTTACAACAATTTGGAAGGGAGAGTCCTGCCTGTTTCTTTATATTTACCTTTTCTGGCCAGTCTTTCCTATATGGGTCTCTATTTTGCCTTTATTTCTTGAAAAATCATCCACCAGTTATCAAAATCTAGCTGTGTATCAAGGTCTGACATACGTGACAGTGGGCTGAGATATATTTGGCACATGATACTCCACAGCTCATCTATTATTCTGCCTAAAAGTGAAAAAGTCTGTTTACCCTGACAGTTTGTCATTGGCAGAGTTAGAAAAATCTGAAGTGCCACGTAGACATTTGGAAAGGCTGACTGCAGATCGAGTGCATGCAACATCTCAACAACTTAGTTGGACACTTCTTACATTCAGAGTCAAACATGAAAGACCTGAATTGGATGAGCAAAATTCATGACCAGAGGAAAAGGATATGCAACAGAGACTGCTTTTTCCTTTTCCACTACTACATCATTATTAGACCCCTGATCTGAAATAGACAGAACTATAAAGAGACTAGTTAAATGCTTGTAAGCATTCAAGAGAGGTTCAAGGCAAGTCACTCATTTTTCAATGACCACATTAAATGTTCTATTTTAAAATTTTCTCTATCCTCAAATGTCACACCTGGCTCTGAGCTCTCATGTTCAGAAGTTTTATATTTCTTCGTTTGCTGAAGGTCATGCTCATAGGACTGAGAGATACCTGTCACAGACTGTCATTTCAAAGGTCTCACACCAGTCTTGTTGTGCTGACACAAAATCCCCCAACAAAGATAATAACCATGCTGCTACAGACATGTCAATGTTACTTTTGTTGTTGCATGTTTTTTTAATATTGAACCAGTCAAGTATGATATTCCAGAAATGTGTCATGAAGGCCATCTCTAAAATGTTCAATTTTGCACATAGCATACCAGCTTTAGTTCAAGTCTCTCTTTTTCCATTAACATTATTACATATACCTCATGAGACTTCTTTAATGTGGTTGTAATGACTCCAAAGTGCCTTGGTTGAGTCTGCACGAGAATTTCACAAAGGACTTGTAAGGGATTTTAATACAATTGTGACTCCCCCATCTATGTTGTGAACAAGGAACAAAATGTGTACAGTAACTGTATCATGTCAAGAAATGTTTAAACCCTGGGCTAATGTCATCTTTTTAATTAACCCCATCTAAATTCAGTGAATATGCTTGGGCAAGGTACATACTCTATTAGGGTTTCCTTTTATATTTCAGCCCACTAATTTTTCTACACTGGCTGGCTGGCTTTGTCATATTATGGGTCTCTACAGTTTGAGCGGTCCAGCCCTACAAGTGTCTGTTAAAGTCTCAACAGTGTAGCTCTCAATTAGATCAAAACATATGACGAACTGCACAACATTTCCACTACTGTTAACAAACCTGAATATAAATGTCAGTTTGTCCATAAGTAACAGGTCTGTAGTGGAGTCTATCATTAGTGATAATTTAACATCCTGAACCTCATCTGTTATTGCCTTGTGAGTTTCCTGCCCATTAACTAAATTAATTCAGACAAAAGCTGTGTTTTTCACTATGGTTTTGGAAGCAGACTGCTCCTTTTCAATTAGTACTGACTTAACGATGTCACAGAGAGTGTTTTGCCATAATGCAGGGTCAGTGACCTCATAGCCCAGTCCCTAATTCAGCCCTTCCACTGATCTCAAGATAATATACACCTCAGAACACATGAATTTTAATGGCTTAAAGTAACCAGAGAGCAATTGATAGTTTCAAAAATTAGTGGAATGTTCCTTTTTTAATAGCCATTTCTTCATTTTTCAGTCCTGTAACGCATTACTTCCTTGCTGTTTTTTCTGGAAGAAATGACTTTGCCTAAAATAATTGTAACAGTTGGGGAATATTTTATTTTATGTTATTCTAGGATATTTGTGTGTTCTTGTGAGTTGTGGGTGGCTGTCCCTATTGCTGTTTTGACTGATAGATCTGCTGCCCGAGTCAGAAGTTGTACAGGTGAGGTCTAAGTCATAGGGACCTAATCAATGACTTTGTTAAATGGTCCGACTCAAACCACCTACACCTGAACACCAGCAAAACCAAGGAGCTGGTGGTGGATTTTAGGAGGCCCAGACCCCTCATAGACCCAGTGATCATCAAAGGTGACTGTGTGCAGATGGTGCAGACCTATAAATATCTGGGAGTGCAGCTGGATGATAAATTAGACTGGACTGCCAATACTGATGCTCTGTGCAAGAAAGGACAAAGCCGGTTATACTTCCTTAGAAGGCTGGCTTCCTTCAACATCTGCAATAAGATGCTGCAGATGTTCTATCAAACAGTTGTGGCGAGCGCCCTCTTCTACGCAGTGGTGTGCTGGGGAGGCAGCATTAAGAGGAAAGACGCCTCACGCCTGGACAAACTGGTGAGGAAGGCAGGCTCTATTGTTGGCATGGAGCTGGACAGTTTAACATCTGTGGCAGAGCGAAGGGCGCTCAGCAGGCTCCTATCAATTATGGAGAATCCACTGCATCCATTAAATAATGTCATCTCCAGACAGAAGAGCAGCTTCAGCGACAGACTGCTGTCACTGTCCTGCTCCACAGACAGATTGAGGAGATCGTTCCTCCCCCAAACTATGCGACTCTTTAATTCCACCAGGGGGGGTAAACGTTAATATTTAACATTATACATAGTTATTGTCTGTTTTTTTCACCTGTATTATTATCATTCTTTAATTTAATATTATTTATTGTATCAGTATGCTGCTGCTGAAGAATGTGAATTTCCCATTGGGATTAATAAAGTATCTATCTATCTATCTATCTATCTAAGTTAATGGGTTAATGTGTGCCTGCATGAGTTTAGCTGCAAATTATTATGGGGCATAAAAATCTCCCACATTTCAAGGGAGAATTTTGCGGGCTGTAGTGGTGGTAGAGAGGTGGGGTAGGTCTCATTTGGTAGGTTAGGCTCTACCATTTTAAGTACCCATCATGAGTTGGGCCGGTGAACATCAGGGCTTTGTTGTTCATGAGAACAACTGTTCTGTGTTAGTGATGCAGAGTGCATTCCATACAAACTTTGAAATGCATCTGTGCCAGATCGGAAAACGATTTTGCTATGGATTTCTAACCTTTGGGCAACTGGGTCCACATGAAAAGAAAATCACCTGGCAGAACTAGGACAGAACATGTGTGGTTTCAACAGGATGGGCCACAGCTTACACAGCATGACGTTCGCTCAGAGCGTTGAGGGAAATGTTCCCTTGGCATTTGATGTCTTTAAGGGGAGATGTGGGGTGGCTGGCACGGTCACCAGATTTAAGCCCATTTGACTTTTTCCTTTGGAGATACCTAAAGGAAAAGGTTTTCAAACATCATCCTCAATCTCTTGAGGATTTGAAGGAAACAATAGCCGCCATTTATCTGATATGATTTTTAAAACTCTTGTTTTTTATGTACTTTTCAGAAATATATACAATTGTTTTTTAGATAGCATTTTTTATCCTTCAAAATGTGGGAGATCTTTATGTCCCACCCTGTAATTTGTTTGCATGGCTGTTTGTGCTGAAGCAGAACAGAAGTGGGATGGGGGAGTACTATGGGAATGGGAGCCCTTTAAGATGTTAAGATGTTTGTATTTCTGGAGGATGTTGAGGGGGGAGGGCATTTGTGCCCTAACACATGCCTCTCTTTTCCTTTCTCCCCTCAGTTTCACCTCTTAGAGTCTTTTCTGTACTATGCATATGGAAAATGTATCATTTACGCCTTGGAACATCTGCAGCCTTAGATTAAAATTTAAATATGCAAGTGGCATCTAATACTTGTAGGGGATGAAAATCAATGTTGTTTTATTACTGTAGAGATTTAGGCTTTTGCCAAAGATGCTCTATGCCCAAGTTCTTATGAGGAAAAAAAATACTTTATTAGAATATAAACAAATTTTGACTACAGTAATAGAAAGCTCATTCAGTATTGGAATGCTGAAACTAGCATTTATATATACAGTATAGTGTGACCTTTAGATAGCTGTCTTCAGACATCTCCAAACTGAAATGATGACCATTTTATCATGGAAGGGTTCTGGGGTGATCCTATCCCAAATCATTAGGTACTTTTGTTCCTATGTCCAGATTCTTTCTTACATAGGCCCATACATATTTCCTCCACCTTAATGTTTGTTTTCTTCTTCTTGCACTCACCTGGAATTGGAGGAAACACAGCCCGCAAATGCAGTGCACTTGCTGCATGGACTAGATATTGACTTCATCCAGGACTGACTGTTACTGTGCTACTCTTCCCTCTTAGAGGATGTCGACTCTTTTCTCTGTACTGCATATGGCAAAATAGAGCAACAAGGCAAACATTCAGTCATTATAAGGTTTAACATTTTAAATATTCTTAATGTGCCAAAAAGCAACAGAAAATAAAAGCAAATGAGTATGACAAATCAATTAATACAATCAGGAATATGTCAGGAGCTGTCATAGATGATTGTGGCCAACACACCTGGTGGCTTTGAATGTCATGAGGTTTTCTTTGCTAGTCTCACAGCATATGTCTTTTTGATGGCTATGTTCTTCCTTCTTCTCCTACTTCCTGATATTTTTATATCTAAATAAAGCTAGTCAGATGAAATACACTTATCTCTGTCATTTTGACAGACCTAATCAGTTTTGTGAATGAGGTATGCACACATGAAAATAACCACTGGTTCAAGAGTTTCATTTTTATGCACAATAAAAACCCAGAAAATGTCTAGTTTACCATTTAATGTTCTGAAAGTTTATCTTGCTACAATGTCCCTCACCCATTCCCCCACCCCCTTAGTTTTACAGTGATGAGCTTCATTTTTGCTAGTTTAACCCTTGGACTGTTACCTCTGCTAACACTTCCCATTTCTGTGGTTAGACAAGTCACTCTTCAGAGATCAAAAGTCCAAGTTGAAAATATTAATAGTAAAAGCCATATCTTTTGAAAGCTGAACTTATTGTCCAAAAAATACTTTTAACAAACAACTTAGAATGACGGAAAGAAGGAAAACTAAAAATCACATTCCCTTACAATGACCAAGAAGGCAGAAATTCCTTATAACAAAACAACCCTATTTGTTCTATGCAAGTTTAATATAATACTTTGAACATAAAATAAAACAAAAAGGAAAAAAAAAAAACTAAATACATATGTATACAAGCAGTTATACATTACTTACTACCATATAAGGAGGCTGGATCTCTTAACCAACAGTACTCCCAAAGAACTTCCTAATCACCTCCCTCCAAATAATTACTCAAACTTCTCCTCCACACCCTGTCCTCTTCTTCTTCTTCTTCATGCCAGTTGAAAACTTTCCACCTTCCAACTCCAAACTCAAAGCTAACTGGCATAGAGCTTTTAAGCCCAAGGTAGGTACTGGATGCACAGTACACGGCTGTACTTAGATCCTATACAGATTTTCCTCCTCAGCAACTTAGAGAAGCCCAACCCCTCTATCCTGAAGCAAGTCAGAATAATTATTTAATGGGAGTATCAATTTACATTTCCTTATGTTTTACCTTATAAGGCCCATAAGGATCTGCACTGGCATCCCGAAGGTTGCCGGTTCAAATCCCCGTCGCTGCCAAAAGAGGTGCTACTCTGCTGGGCCCTTGAGCAAGGTCCTTAACCTTCAATTGCTCCAGGGGTGCTGTACAATGGCTGACCCTGTGCTCTGACCCCAAGGGGTATGTAAAAAGATGCATTTCACTGCGTGTTGTCCTGTATAACTATGTATGTGACAAATAAATAAAGAATTATTATCTAGTAACATCCCTTGGTAGCTATAGGCCAGATCTTTTCCTACATGTTTTTAAAACTAGTATGAATGTTTTTTTAACTTAATACATGTAATTATTAGTAAGAGGGAAAAAAGAGTAAAAATTATAACAAAACTGCCTATGGTTTACAAATGAAAACACATTTACTAGATTTTATGTTATCCATAGAGGTGTTTTTTAGTTGCGAGAAATTTGGAAAAGTGAAAATAAAGAAAATTAACTGGATACACTAACATTTATTTTTAGACAAAAATAAATGTGCTTACAGAACTGTACATAAAATGATTCAAGAGTTAATTTCTAATTTTGAGGGTGGTTTCAACAAAGCCACCAGACACTGTCCCTTTGCTCATTCCTTGTTGCTTTCGGACAATTTCCTGTTTTTTGTGTGCCTTGTATTATTAGATTTCTATTTATGCTTAGTCCCATTTTAACTTTCTTTTGATTATATTCATTGTCCTTTTATTCTGGTTTGTTAAATTTATTCTGTGATTTATTGTTGTTTTCCCTTTGAAGATCTGATTATCTATGTTTAACTTATCAAGGAAACATCTCCTGTTAAAGGTGTGTTGCAGTTATGCAGTGTTAAGTAGGCTCATGCTATCTATCTGTTTCACTGCATCAATATTAATTATTCATTCCTATAAAATAGGAACAATTAGTAATGATTCTGGTTAAAAGAAGATAATTAGCATCCTTTAGAAGTGAAATTTATTACATTTTCATAGGAAAAAAATGTGGCTTGTGATGGGTGTCAGTTTTTCCTTTTGTTTGTAAGTAGCTTTTGTGAATTCTCTTTATCATAGAAAATAACTGATAAACATGTGGTTTCTGTGCATATCATACAGCAGAAACAAGAACCATAATGATGTTAAATAATTCAAAGCAATTAACACAGGAATTAAAACAGGAAAACACAACATATAATATTTTCAAACCTGCAGAGTTGTAGGATTTAAAAAAGCAGTCTGTGTAAGCAAGTAAGTTTACTGCAATATGTCTTCATGGTAGCAAATAGTTGCATCATTTCTGAAATTAAAGGAAACATTCTGAATTCATAAGGATACTTTTTCAGCAGTCTATTGACTTCTTATGCATTTACAATTGAGTCAAATGAAAATACATGAAAACATCATCAAATTCTTAAAAAAAATTTTTTTGAGGTGACACAGATTGACGACTTACATTGAGTACATTGACTACACCATTCAGAAATTTAATAGCAGGGTGTGATGGTTGCCCTCTGCATATCTTCACAATTTCTTTCTAAAACCTGCCAGCCAAAAGGCTAATTGTGATCAACACACAAAACAACAAAATGCTATCTAGGTTTATATTTTAAAGATGACAACAATTGCAAACCCCAGATAATTACTAACAAATTCTGCTTATTAATTAAACTTGTTACTTAATTTAATTGCTTTGAGGAGTTTTCATTCTGCCACAGCAGACATTTCCAAAATTGTTGATTTTCGTTTTTCTAAGAACACCGTCAAAATGTTCTGTGTACCTAAACAGATCAGGGTTACTGAAACCTTCACCTTTCTTTATTTTCAGATATTGTGTGATGGACACAGGTTAACTGGTCATGTATTGGCTCGTTTTTGTGTCTCATTATTGTTTGGCTGCTAATCAAAGAAAACAGAAATAATTAATAGGTCTAAGTCTTAGATAGCAAGTCTATTAAAATTAAAGCAAAAGGGTTAGAATGAAAACCCTCAGCCACTGTAGCCCTCCATGATCGGAGTTGGATACCCCAGATATATAGAGTACTGTGCAAAAGTTTTAGGCAGGTGTGAAAAAATGCTGTAAACAAAGAATGCTTTCAAAAATGGAAGTGTTAATCATTTATTTTCATCAATCAACAAAATGCAGTGAATGAACAAAAGAGAAATCTAAATCAAATCAATATTTGTTGTGACCACCTTTTGCCTTCAAAACAGCATCAGTTCTTCTAGGTACGCTTGCACACAGTTTTTGAAGGAACTTGGCTGGTAGGTTGTTCCAAACATCTTGGAGAACTAAGCACAGATCTTCTGTGGATGTAGGCTTCCTCAGATCCTTCTGTCTCTTCATGTAATCCCAGACACACTCAATGATGTTGAGATCAGGGCTCTGTGGGGGCCATACCATCACTTCCAGGATTTCTTGTTCTTCTTTACGCTGAAGATAGTTCTTAATGACTTTGGCTGTATGTTTGGGGTCGTTGTCCTGCTGAAGAATAAATTTGGGGTCAATCATATGCCTCCTTGATGGTATTGCATGATGGATAAGTATCTACCTGCATTTCTCAGCATTGAGAACACCATTAATCCTGACCAAATCTCCAACTCCATTTGCAGAAATGCAGCCTCAAACGTTCAAGAAACCTCCACCATGCTTCACTGTTGCCTGCAGACACTCATTATTGTACCGCTCTCCAGCCCTTCGACGAACAAACTGCCTTCTGCTACAGCCAACCAAATATTTCAAATTTTGACTCATCAGTCCAGAGCACCTGCTGCCATTTTTCTGCACCCCAGTTCCTATGTTTTCGTGCATACTTGAGTCACTTGGCCTTGTTTCCACGTCGGAGGTATGGTTTTTGTCTGCAACTCTTCCATGAAGACCACTTCTGGCCAGACTTCTCCGGACGATAGATGGATGTACCTGGGTCCCACTGGTTTCTGCCAGTTCTGAGCTGATTGCACTGCTGGACATCTTCCGATTTCGAAGGGTAATAAGCTTGATGTGTCTTTCATCTGCTGCACTAAGTTTCCTTGGCCGACCACTGCGTCTACGATCCTCAACGTTGCCTGTTTCTTTGTGCTTCTTCAAAAGAGCTTGAACAGCACATCTTGAAACCCCAGTCTGCTTTGAAATCTTTGTTTGGGAGAGACCTTGCTGATGCAGTATAACTACCTTGTGTCTTGTTGCTGTGCTCAATCTTGTCATGACATGAAACAACCTCACCTTGGTAGCAGAGTTTGGCTGTTCCTCACCCAGTTTTAAGCCTCCTACACAGCTGTTTCTGTTTCAGTTAATGACTGTGTTTCAACCTACGTGTGACATTGATGATCATTAGCACCTGTTTGGTATAATTGGTTGATCATACACCTGACTAGAATCCTACAAAATCCCTGACTTTGTGCAAGTGTACCTATATGAATTGATGCTGGTTTGAAGGCAAAAGGTAGTAACACCAAATATTGATTTGATTTAGATTTTTCTTTTGTTCGCTCACTTTGCATTTTGTAAATTGATAACAATGAACAGTCATTATTTATATTTCTGAAAGCATTCTTTGTTTACAGCATTTTTTCACACCTGCCTAAAACTTTTGCACAGTACTGTACAATATTTATAACCTAAATAAAAGTATTACAATTAAATGGATTGTAATGTGTCTTGCAGAGTAAAGTACCAAATAATGGATTGTGGATCACTTATGGTTCAACTCTTTACTCATTAATGTTCAATAATACAGACAGGCATTTCTGATACATTCATTTGGATTTAGGTCTGTATCAAAGTAACCTTAAGTTACAAATGTAAATATATACAGGTTGAGCATTCCAAAATCTGAAACTGAAAGAGCTGTTGTTCAGTTATGATTATAGTATAGGAGTAGATGTGAGGTTGAAAGAATTGGCAGCTATTTTTCTGAAAATATAAATTATACAATATGCATTCAAAGTAAACAGTGTGTCACACCTTGATAGAAGAATGTGAAAAGGTCTACGGTTATGGAATATTTAGTGAATATATAATTATCATTTACAATTTATTACAAGTATACACTGTATATATATAATGCCATAACAGAATGAATTATTAAACATAAGGAAAAGTATTGAAGGTAACTCAAGGGTTAACTAAATGTAGCTTAAAGCTTAAGCACATGAGGTCTGCCATATCTCAGAAAAACCAACAACTTGATTTTCGAAGGTTAGAATGAGGTAAAGGAGTAACAAACACCCCTTTAGAAAGTGAGGATAAACTAATAGGGAAGCTAAAACACCCCTCAGATGAAGTGGTGCTAAGTAAATACGGGAATCCACAGAACATCCCATCAACCTTGGTGGCATTCACTTTAATGGGAGAGACGACAGAAGTCAGAAAATACTGGTGGCTTTAGTTGATTGGATGGGATAATAAATTTCTGCATATTAAGAGTCTGATGATGTGATGTATTAGATGAGAAAAGAATAAGAACAGATTAATTGTTTGATTGATTGCTCCCTCCATGGACATTTGTGCATAATCAGTGCAAATAAAGAAATGTTCTTCATTTTCATCTAGGCTCCATGATTATCTTCTATAAAGATAGAGGAAATTTTCTTTCCACAACACCTTTAAGAGATTTGATAATGAAGAGCCACAGGAGATGCAGATTTCCACCTTCTGCCTGTATGTCCAAATGAACAACTAAAGGATGTTAACATTATTGTCTAATTTGAAATGCAAACATGCCATGCTAGACTTCAGCACTTTAACACGCAGTAAATCCATAGACCTCAATGCTTATCTAAACTTTATTTGCTGTTTTTATGCAATATAGTGATGCAAAAAGTCAAAATGACAGAAAAATATTTTTTTTGTTTTGATTATTATTTATGCATGTCAAGTGACAGTCACGTGACCACAATTCATTGCAGCAATTATGTCACCGAATACCTTGGTATAATTATGAACAAAGAACAAACAGAAAATATTCTTGAGTTGGTTAAAACTTTAATTTTTAGTGATAATTAGTTTTTATTTTTTAGGCCTAGTGCTGGGTATGTTTTGGTTTTGTGATCATTATTTTCTTTGATTTTGACTTTGAACTTTGGTTTGCCACAGTGCCTTGTTTGCTCGATATATTTTTGAATCCCAGTTTTGACCTTTCAACTGAGATTAACTCTGCTTCTGGTTCACATTATTGTCTCCTGGTCTTTTCATGAACTCATAATAATCTCAGAGTCCTTGTCTTGTGTCAGGTGGCTGTGTATGGACTATACATATTTTTCTGAAAAAAGAGGGCTTCTGCTGAAGTAATGCATGGAGGCTACACTCACATATCACAAATACCATGCATACATAAGGAATGTTTTGGCACATTTATGGCTTTTAATGCTCACAAAATGCATCTGTTGACTTGGTATGCATCAAATGCGGGACAGGCTAATGGTAAAGATATGTTTCGCTGTCAGGTGTGTGATTCTGCTGAACTTTCTATAAAAACAGATTTTTTTCACCCATCTGTGGAAACATTTTAAGCTACAGAAAGTGGTTGACTGCCCTTTGCAGACTGTAATGTTATGAGCAACGTATACTCAACATTTAACGCACATAAATCTAATCAACATGATATCCAGTGTGAATTCAAGCATAACCCATTGCTCCCTTAAATCAAAATGTCCATCTGGCAGAAGACCACCTAATGATGAAGTTGATTTTAACATTCCTTTTTATGACACATGAGAGGGAGTCCAAGATGTACCTAAACAGCTTCTTTATTTCTGAAAATTCAGACATCAATTCATATCTCAGGAAGTGCCTTGCAGAAAAGTATTAAACAAATCAACCAAATTTATCAAATGTCTCAACCTATGCCTTGCAGCACCATTTAGGCAATCTTTCAACAGCATTATGGCAATGCAAATAAGTCTGTTGTGAGTAAAGTTTTCAATGCAGTAAATAAATCAAATGTTCACCTTCAAAGTACAATTACGGTTGGGAAGTTGACAGTTTCTAGGAAGAGAGAAGCAGAGTTGAAAGAATTGATAGTTGTCAGTCCAGTTCAGTATGCACTAATCAAGGAAGGACAAACTGTTGTTTTTGCTCCAATTCTAAAGATGTTGCAAGCTTTACTGAGCAATAGGGACATATTAAATAAGGCCGTGTCACCTGAAACTGCTTCATCACATTGATTTAGCTCTTACAAAGACAGTTCTCATTTTAAGGAAAACACTGTCTTGATGGGAGAGGGGTTTTACATTATACACCAATCAGCCACAAAATTAAAACCACTGACAGGTGAAGTGAATTACATTGATTATCTTGTTACAATGTCAATTATCAAATGATGGGATATATCAGGCAGCAAGTGAACAGCAGGTTCTTGAAAGTGATGTGTTGGAAACAGATAAAATGAGCGAGTGTGAGGATGTGAACAACTTTTACAAGGGCCAAATTGTGATGGCTAAATAACTGGGCCAGAACATTTCCAAAGCAGCAAGTCTTCTGGGGTATTCCCAGTATGCAGTGGTTAGTACCTACCAAAAGTGGTCCAAGGTAGGACAACCCATGAATTAGAGGCAGGGTCATTGGCACCCAAGGCACTTTAATATCTGTGGGAAGCAGAAGCTAGCCCATCTGGTCCAGAGAAGAGCTATTGTTGCACAGACTGCTGAAAAACTTAATCCTGGCCATGAGAGAAAGGTGTCAGAATCACAGTGTATCGCATATTCAAGATTCAAAAGTTTTATTCGTCTCACACACACAGTTATACAGGTACAATGTGCAGTGAAAGAAAAAAGCTAGCCTACTCCAAGATTATGCAAAACAAAAGCAAACATACAATAGATGAAAGTAATAAAAGAAACTTGCTGCGTATGGGGCTGCGGTGCCGCAGACTGGTCAGTGTGGCTGTGCTGACCCCTGTCCACCAACAGAAATGCTCCACTGGACATGTGAGTGTCAGAACTGGGCCATGGAACAATAAAAGAAGGTGACCTGGTCTAATAAATCATATTTTTTTTTTTCTTCAGATCATGTGGACAGCCAGATATGTGTACATTGTTTACCTGGGAAGTTCCTTTTATATAACTATTATACTAATAGTTAGGCTGCTTCACCACAGTGCTTTCAATTGTGTTTATTTCTTTGCATTTAGCTTGTGGTGTGCTATACCACAATACCAATTTAAAGCATACCCGACCAATGATGATTTTGCAGATGTCACAGTTGCCCCAATCATTTAATACCAATGTCTTTGAGAGCAAGCATCTACACCAGGAAGCACAGCCTCAAAAGGCAATTATCAGTCCAAACTAAGAAAAGATTCTTGCCTTAATGTTAATGTTAATGTAGAAGGAAAGATAAGTAGCCCTCAATGGGACCGTCTTCAAGACAGAACATAATGAAACCAAGTAGAGATTAAGTAAATTACCTTTCAAACTTTCCCCTTGGGAGGATGAAGCTTCTCTTGATAAGGAGAGAGAAACAAAAAATTCTGTGAGGAAATGTGAAAATGAGCACTAAAGAATAATTTAACTGCCCAGAACACCAAACAGACCTTTGTTTACAAAGAAAAGAAGTAGTTGAGGACATGCCACCAGTTAAAACAATGTTGCAATGCTGGCTTCTGGCTATCCAGGGCTTTCTTTTAGCAAATAACCATGATTATTTTGGTCCTTATTGAAATCACAGTTATTTAACACAATTAACCTGCTCACTGACTTTGAGAACATCTTTGGGAAGATTGCATCAGTTTCTTGGAACCCTGATTGCTTACTGTGGTAATAGGACAAATGTCTTACTCTAAACCGAACATGATAGTAGCCATTAGTTTTTTATGTCTCTGAGAGCTGGATGGGTATGAGGTTCATGGGTAATCGATGACTGTGCTGCAATGAAAGTCAAGGGAGATTAATGTGTCTGGGTTTTCTGACCTAAACATGCTCAGCGTGTAGAAGAGGGGTGCGCAGGATTAACACAATACAAAACAAGAGTGCCATAGCTAAATGGAATTCATTAAAAATGTTTTTTACTTACATTTTTTTTTGTTTTCATAAAAATTACACTTGATTTTAGTCACTTAACCCTAATCCTTATAATTTGGCACCATAATTCTATTTCATAATTTTGCCTTTTGTGATTTCTTATTTGAATTACTTTTGAGGTGTTTGTTGAGTTCACAAAGATACCCCAAAACAATCTTCAGAATTAATTCTTTGAGAAACTTGATAGGATGCATGGGTCAGACCCTATTGGAATTATTTCAGTAGACTGACTTAGACATAAGTCAAGAGATGAGATATTCAGGGGTCAGAAGTGTGCATATAAAAATGTGTATACAAAAATGGCTTCCATGTACACACAAAGAATATACAAACAAATGCTACATTTACATTAGATTTTCTCGTTTGGCAAGCACTTTTATCATATCAAAATGTCTTACTATTGAGGTACAGTACAAATATGAATAAACTAGCAACATACCCACGCTTCGCAGCGGTGAAGTACTGCTTTAAAATTTTAAATAATAAACTGAGGGAAAATGTACCAATAATTATTTGTTAAGGATCTCTTTGTATACCACATGTCAGTTCGCCCCTCCGGTTGTAATATGACCAAGCTGTGCGCTGAGCTTACTCTTGAGCATGCAACGTATAGTTGGCCATGTGAAAAGCAATCTTGCCTCAAATCAATGCCAACCTTTTGTAGGGTCTGTCCCTGAGACTTATTAACTATCATTGCGAAGCAGAGCCTTACTGGAAATTAGAGGCGTTTGAATTGAAATGGGAGATCAGAGGGTATAACGGGGATGCAAGGAATAAAAACTCTCTCCCCTGAGCCACCGCCAGTAAAAATAGTTGCCTCAATTAGGTTCTTTTGCAAGCATGTGACCTGAAGTCTCATGCCATTATAAAGTTTCGGTGGCTGTAAGTTTCTCAGTAACATTATTGGTGCCCCAACCTTCAAAATTAGATTATGCTCAGGAGTGCCTGGAGGATTCAGAGTGTGGACCGAGCTGCAGGCTATGGACGTATATATGTACGTAAGTAGGATTCAGTTAGCATTTGGAACCTGCGTACCAAATTTCTTGAAGATTAAGTAACAAAGACCGTTGGAAAGTTCAATATGGCGGCCGACAGTGGTGTCATACCACCGAAATAAGTACGTACATCGGTTTCGGTTAGGGCAGGGAAGCCACCTAACAAATTTCATGAAGATGGGGCCATAAATAAGAAAGTTTAACATGGCGGACGTTGTCGACCGTTATGACCGTTACATGTAGAATTTCGAAATGAAACCTGCTTAACTTTTGTAAGTAATCTGTAAGGAATGAGCCTGCCAAATTTCAGCCTTCTACCTACACGGGAAGTTGGAGAGTTAGTGATGAGTGAGTCAGTGAGGGTTTTGGCTTTTATTAGTATAGATGTATATGTGTATGTATATATGTGTGTGTGTGTGTGTGTGTATACAGGGTATATATATGTATATGTATGTATGTATATGGGTGGGCCTCTCTGGCAGTGTCTTAAATTGGTTTGAATCCTACCTGGCAGGGAGAAAATCCTTTGTTAGTTGTGGTAATTACAACTTAAAGACACATGATATCCTATATGGTGTTCCACAAGGCTCTATCCTGGGTCCGCTGTTCTTCTCAATCTACATGCTTCCATTAGGTCAGATTATCTCAGGGCACAACGTGAGTTACCACAGCTATGCTGATGACACACAGCTGTATTTATCAATTGCACCTGACCCCAAATCTCTTGATTCACTAACACAATGTCTGACTTGTATTTCAGAATGGATGAATAGTAACTTTCTCAAGTTAAATAAAGAGAAAACTGAAATCTTAGTGATTGGCAATAATGGATACAATGAGGCTATTAGAAATAAACTGGAAGCATTAGGATTAAAAGTCAAAACGGAGGTAAAAAGCTTAGGGGTAATTGTTGACTGTAATCTAAATTTTAAATCACATATTAATCAGATCACTAGGACAGCATTTTTTCACTTAAGAAACATAGCAAAAGTTAGACCTCTTATATCATTGAAAGATGCTGAGAAATTAGTTCATGCATTTGTTTTCAGTCAACTAGATTACTGTAACGCACTCCTCTCAGGACTACCCAAAAAAGACATAAATCGTTTGCAACTAGTGCAGAATGCAGCTGCTAGAATCCTTACCAGGAAAAGAAAATCTGAGCACATTTCTCCAGTTTTGATGTCACTACACTGGTTACCTGTGTCATTCAGGATTGACTTTAAAATTTTGCTTATGGTTTATAAAGCCTTAAATAATCTCGCCCCATCCTATATATCGGAATGTCTGACGTCTTATATTCCAAATCGCAACCTCAGATCCTCAACTGAGTGTCTCCTTAGAATTCCTAGAGCAAAACTTAAAAGAAGTGGTGAGGCGGCCTTCTGCTGTTATGCACCTAAAATCTGGAATAGCCTACCAGTAGGAATTCGCCAGGCTAATACAGTGGAGCACTTTAAAAAACTGCTGAAAACACATTACTTTAACATGGCCTTCTCATAACTTCACTGTAATTTAATCCTGATACTCTGTATATCCAATTCATTATAAAAACTATTCATGGTGGCTCTAAAATCTGTACTAACCCCTACTCTCTCTTCTGTTTCCTTTTCCGGTGTCCTTTTGGTGGTGGCTTGCGCCACCACTATCTACTCTAAGTACCATGATGTTCCAAAAATGATGGATGGATTAAAAGCCAGAAGTCTGTATGACCATCAGCATCAAGTGACTCCGTGAGAACCCTAACTACAAAGAAGACTATTTCATTTATGTTAGGTAGAATACCCAGAGGGGACTGGGCGGTCTCGTGGCCTGGAACTCCTACAGATTTTATTTTTTTCTCCAGCTTTCTGGAGTTTCTTTTTTTTTTTTTCTGTCCACCCTGGCCATCGGACCTTACTCCTTTTCTATTTTAACTAATGTTGTCTTATTTTAATTTCTTATTTTGTCCTTTATTTTTCTTTTCTTCATTATGTAAAGCACTTTGAGCTACTTTTTGTATGAAAATGTGCTATATAAATAAATGTTGTTGATGTTGTATATATATATATATATGTATGTGTATATATATATATATATATATATATATATATATATGTATGTGTATATATATATATATATATATATATATATATATATGTATGTGTATATATATATATATATATATATATATATATATATATATATGTATGTGTATATATATATATATATATATATATATATATATATATATGTATGTGTATATATATATATATATATATATATATATATATATGTATGTGTATATATATATATATATATATATATATATATATATATATATATATATGGTTTTGGCAGCCAAGCGCTTTTTTTCCAACCTAGAAGACGACTCTTGAGATCCGTTTAATCGCCTCGTTGATTGCATGTCTTCCAAGGTAGTTTCAATACCCATTTCCTGCACCGAGTCATCTCCCCTTTTATGAGTGACTGTGTTAATGGCCGTACTTCGTACAGGTCTTTGAACGCACTGAATACTTGTAACTGGTGTCACCCATCGGCTACTTTCGACAGGGAATGGAAGCAATTGTTGAGTAACAAAAATTATTTGTAAGTGATTTTGCATTGAAGAAATAGTAAAAACTTGATCACTTGGGTCAATACCTAAAGAAATACACACAGCAAATGCAATTGAGAATACACCAGAATCTGTGTGATTTAATTGTTGCTGTGCGTCTTCATAAACTATGGGAGGTTTGTAAGGAAACAAAGCACGAAGGAAACAAAGCTGCTCTGCGGTGAGGTTGAATTTTTTATCAGCGTTTAAACTGTCATAGACATGAATTACAGCACCATCATAATAGGTACACACCCAGTGAGTCACTCATTCAGTAGCTGCAGAAGGTAATATTTGAATATGTTTTGCATTTTGTGGAATGGGCATTATAGGTATGTCAGGAGTCCACATTAGCAAAACCTTTTGAGGTTGGAAAATTGTATGTGCAGCTAAAATTTCGTTGAATTTGCTCATGTGATCTGTTGATAAATAATCATTATTTACCAACTCATTCATTGCAAAATCTGACAGTGGTAAGATCACTCCTTCCATAACACTAAACACAAACACTATGTAGACACTAACACTAAAAAATGGTAACACCGCCAGGAAGAACACTAAATGAGATATAATAAAGAAGTTTAGTAGACTTTTACTTTAACTGCTTTATTATAGCAGGTGAGGGGACGCTGGTGCACACATGTTGTTGCTGCTCCTCCCTGTTAACAACACTTTTTGCAAAATTCGCCTTAATTCTGCACTTTCTTCTGCTTGTTTTATTTTGTTTATTGTACGTATAGTTCGTGGATACAGCTGACTCGAATTGCATGGATTTGGCTTAATATTTACAGATTTTATGGACTCCACTTTACTGGGAACAGCTGAGTCTTTGGATCACAGGATGAGACCTACGAACATTTCTTTGTACCTGGCGATCTAGCACCTCAGGATGATCTGTCTCCGTGATTATATTCGCTATGCTGATCTGCTCCCGTTTCATCTTACAGTACCCTACGACCGGGAACTGATCTGATGTTCATACTAACCTGGTTTATGGATTATGGCTTATGGCTCCGGGGCAATCACGCCTGAAATTACCAAGCGTTACTGTTTATGGCTGTGTATTGGAACATCCAAATCCTGCTTCCTCCTCCTGCTGTGCTTTCTGCTGCTTGCTATCGCCGCTCACCTACGCTACCACACCCGCCTGTCCTACCGGCTCCGTTGTGCTGTGCTGCTTCTATACTGCTATCAGCTAAGTATCACTCACTATTTTAGCGCTTTGAGTACTGAGAAAAGCGCTATATAAATGTAATGAATTATTATTATTTATTATTAAACACTAAAGTACAAAAACGAAGTAGAAAGTAACACTAAACCACAACACCGCCGGGAGCACCGGCACACTACTAAACACTAAGAAACACTAAAGGAAAAAATACTATTCAGTAAGTACTGTGTCTACTAAACAGTAAATCAGTAAAGGAGAAAGGACTAACCGCGTCAGCTGCGGAGCTCAGCTCGGAGTGAAATGAAGTGAATGAAATCAGGTGAAGATGATCACGTGACTCCCCCACCTGCCTTAACTCTCTATCCCTCCACAAACATAGTCTCTCGGATCCCAATTCTCCTTTCGCACACCGCATCTACTAAACACTAAGAAACACTAAAGGAAAAAATACTATTCAGTAAGCACCGCGTCTACTAAACAGTAAAGGAGAAAGGAATAAACACTATGGAAAAAGAACGGCAAGACCGCGTCAGCTGCGGAGCTCAGCTCAGAGCGAAATGAAGTGAATGAAATGAGGTGAATGGGAGGGGAGATGATCACGTGACTCCAACACCCACCTTAACTCTCTGTCCCTCCACAAACACACAAACACAGCCACACGGATCCCAACTCTCCTTTATAGATATAGATGATGGATGATAGTGAGTGTTAAATACTAATGACAGCAACACACGTACAATGTCACAATATTTGTTGCTGAGATTTAAATATTCTCTTCTTTTATCACTTTTATAGTGGAATAGTCAAATATCAGTTTGATGGTTTGTAATGTATGATTCAAAAATTTTTAGAGGTTTTAGTTGAACACCTGATGACACTAATCAAGCCCATTTGGAAAATACATATATTAGAATCAGGTGTGTTTGATTAGGGCTCAAACTAAAACTGGCAAGATGGTAGCTCTCTGGGAATAGGTTTGGATATCCCTGTTTAAGGTGTGATTTCTGACATTCATCAGGAATATTCATGTTACATTTCTTAAAATCTAATTGGGTTTTTTGTTAATACTAGTTATTAATTTGTCCCAGAATTCTGATGTTAACCTGAAGCACGCTGCAGTCCTTTGTAGGCTCCCTGTACTTCTGGACATAACTCCTCAGAATTCTACAAGATATTGTGACGATGTGGATTCTGCTCCAGGCTCCTGTCTCCATTTTGGGAGCTCTTGAACTTGACACCGTCGGTAATGTCACGGGATGAGCTGATCAGTCAGACACAACGAAGCAAGGGGATGGTGCAAAAAAGTGCAAAGTGCTTTTATTAAAAACTAACCAAAAACAAAAGTGTTCAAATAAATTAGTGCAATACTCAAATGTCCATAAATAAATAATCCATAAAAAGATAAAATCCCAAACGGTTAAAACAAAGGCTAAAACGAAATTAAAACAGTAGAAATCATTGGGGCTATACCAGGCAGACACAACTCCTTCCCAGCCTCTTCAGCTCTCCTGAGGTTCTGCTAGACCGCTCGGGGTCAGTTGTCCTCCCGTCATCCTTCTCGCACACAAGGTCGTCCCTCAGATCCCTAGGGCGGACTCCTCCTCGATCATACCTATACCTCCACATAGTCTGTGGGCACGATCTGTCCCTTTACTGTCGATTGCTCGCTCTATCCGGGACCCCCGACCACGCTGACCTTCCTTTTACTTAGCTGGCTGGCTCGTCCATTCTCTTGCACTACCCCAGTTCTGCTCTCTCGCTCTCCAGTCTTTTACTGTTCTCCTCTCTTTCCGCCTCATACTTCTCCTATTTATTACGGGGATGTGGCTTAGGTCTTGCAATGAGCAACTTCCGGCTTCAATCAAGAATGTGCCCAAGAACCACTCTGGCCACACTACCACGCCCCCTCTTTAAGCCGCGAGTGCGGCGATTATTTATTTAAAAAAAACTGGCCTTTTTGATCTGAGCTGTGGACCCGCTATACCACTGATATTCTTTGTAAGTATCTATAATAAAGTTTTTCAGATTTTTGTTTTTAAATGTAAAGTTGAATTTGCAGCAATACTGTGCAGATAAATGCAGGTGGAGAGATTCATTCACACTATCAACTTGTTTGAAGGTTGTATGTGTTATCACTGTAGTATTTGCTGATCAGTTATGTAAAGGTGAAACATGTTACAAGGAAATTAGCACATGGACTCCCACTCGCAGGACTTTGCCTGAAAATAATGTTAACATATATTGTAGTGTACTGCATTTAATACTTATATTTTAATAACCATGTGCTATACATAATAATGTATTAGGATTGACTGCATGGGCAATGAGAAAAGTAGTACAATTTGTTTTTTAAGGAATTTGATGGAAGTGACACCTTTGAGCACATGCCTGTTGGCATTCTGACTCTTGTGAGGGAACACAGCTCTTCAAATGTGTTTACAGTAATCATAATTGAAGGAACTTTTGTGCTGGATGGTGTTCGAGACCTGTCCGTAACAGTTTGTCCTGAAGGAACTTTTGTGCTGGATGGTGTTCGAGACCTGTCCCTAACAGTTTGTCCACTTTTTGGCATTTCCTATTCACCCCATCTTGATTACACCAAATACAGGAAAAACACAATACACTTCTTTCAGTAATTAATGGTTGAGCTGGGACTGAACTTATTAAACCAGCACTTTAGTGTCTGAAGAATCAGCTGTTTGTTTGAAATGAATAAAATGGAAAAAATGTTCCACTTTTGTGATTATTTATTTTGTACTTTATTGTTTGTAAGATTTTGGTAAGATGTTTTTATTTCTGTTCTATAGAAATTATAAGAATGGCCTGAAATTGTTTTCACTGAAAACTGTTAACAGTTTATTTATTTATTGCAATGTCAGCTTATAGCCACAGAGCTTTCATTTTAGGTTGCTACTGTATCAATTTTAAGAATGGTTAGCTCATATGTTGCTGATATAACAGCTGCTGAGATTGTCCATGGTTGCCTTTCACAATAAATATGTGTAAAATGTAATGAATAATGTAGACCTTTTCTGATTTTTCTTTGCATCTGAACTTTGTTGTTTGCAGCATTTTAATTTGTGGTTTAGATAGTTATAATTTATTAAAAACAGTGTGGTTAATTTCATTTTGGAAAAAACATTCAGTAGAACTTAATTTAAATAATTGAGGATTACTGCTCATATTAATGTTAATTACTTGCACTGCTGCTTACAGAAAGAATCAAGTTAACCAAACTCAAATCTTGTTGAGTAGAATTGACTCTAAGTAAAGATCCATCCATCCATCCATTTTCCAACCCGCTGAATCCGAACACAGGGTCACGGGGGTCTGCTGGAGCCAATAAGTAAAGATTAATCATACAAGTTTAATGAGTCAAACAGAACATGCGCCTTCCTTAAAAAGTAAATACCAAGAAGTAGAAGTTGACAGCCATGATGTACGCTCTGCCTTTACATTGACTTTGACCCATCTTTGATTTACTTTTCACTTTTTTGACCATAAGTTGTATGTAACTTGTGGGTTACTTTTCCCCTTCTTTTGATCTGGATTCAAATGGAACTGTATTTTATGAAAAATTATAAAGCATTGAAAGGACTTTTTCATTCTACATCAAAACACACTAATGTTTTACATTAAAATTAATTAACTGCAAAAACATTTTGCTTATACACAGAAATTAAAAACAATTGACTCATACAATAAGCCTATCATAATCCCTTGGTAAAATTCCAATATACAGTGGAACCTCGGTTCACGACCATAATTCATTCCAAAACTCTGGTCGTAAACTGATTTGGTCGTGAACCGAAGCAATTTCCCCCATAGGATTGTATGTAAATACAATTAATCCGTTCCAGACCATATGAACTGTATGTAAATATGTATTTTTTAAAAGTTTTTAAGCACAAATATAGTTAATTAAACCATAGAATGCACAGCGTAATAGTAAACTGAATGTAAAAACATTGAATAACACTGAGAAAACCTTGAACAACAGAGAAAACTTAACACTGCAATACTTCGCGCTATAGCGCTACCAACCGCTGGCTAAAAACACTTTTTTTTTTTAATGAGTTTTAAGCACAGGGAAAAAAATGAACATTTGAAAAAATCCGTAATTTAATAAACCACCAAGAAAAGTAACATTGCAGCAATGCACGCTACGAAACGATCGCTGTAAACAGAAGTGAAAACAAAATCAAGCCCAGTGCATTCTTTAACTGCCTTCCTACCTTATCCGTCCAGCTCTCTCTCTCGCGTTGCTTGTGTGTGTGCGTCTGTCTCTCTCTCGCGCTGCCTGTGTGTGTGCGCTTCTCTCTCTCTCGCTCTGCCTGTGTGTGTGCGCGTTTCACTCTCTCGCTGCCTGTGTGTGTGTGTGTGTGTGTCTTTCTCTCTCGCATGCCTGTGTGTGTGTGTCTCTCTCATGTGTGTGTTGCGCTCTCTCGCTCTCTCTGTCTTGCTCACTGCACAGGAAATGCACAGGGAGAGACTGAACATGTACAAACCGAAAGGGAAACTGGCTTGTTTGTATACCGAGTGTGTGGTCGTGAACTGAGGCAAAAGTTTGGTGAAGTTTTTGGTCGTAAACCGATTTGTACGTGTACCGAGATGTTTGTGAACCGAGGTTCCACTGTACAATATTGAATGGTTTGGGTTAAAGAAATCTCATCTTTAATTGTGCCTAATAAGAGTCCAGTACTTAACAATTTAAGACAAACATGTGTTGGTACTTTTCAATTCCCAAAGTTGGTACACCTAGAAAAAAAGGTTGTGTATCCTGTCTAAGATATCATGTGATATTAACTATAACTATAGCATTTATCTGCTATAGTTAAGTATTTTCTTTGTATAATAATTCTTCTGTTGTTCAAAATCATGACGTAAAAATGCTGTCAGCATAAACTAAGATCCAGGATCATGTCCAGCTTTGCAATATTGGTTTATATTAGAGGGGGCCCTGACCAAGGGGTACATTTTGGTGGGGCCTCAGCTTAAAAGCTTTTGAATCCCTGAACTAGCCAACAATCTCTAGATGCAACATTAAACTTAAAAAGCCAATAGCAGGTTTTTGACTATATATTGCCATATGAAATGCTGGTTTCAGCAATATGACTGATCCATTTGAACCAAGATACAATGTATATAAATGTTATGAATTATTATTATTATTATTATTATTATTATTACTAATACACATTTTTTCCAACTGATGCAATGATAATGTAAGGGGTTAACACACCAGCGCTAAATTTTTGTTTGTTTGTTCAATGCAAATTTAATAAACATGATTTACACAAGACTGCGGGGGCTGGCACCCTGCCCAGGGTTTGTTTCCTGCCTTGCGCCCTGTGTTGGCTGGGATTGGCTCCAGCAGACCCCCGTGACCCTGTAGTTAGAATATAGCGGGTTGGATAATGGATGGATGGATGGATTTACACAAGATTCACTTGTTTTCAGAGATAATAAATAATAATTAGCCAAAAATTGTAACATTGAATTACAAAACAAAAATACTTTAAAATATGAATTTTTAAAAAAATTTTTGATTCAATTTGAATTGAATCAGCAACCAACTATCGATGCAATATCGAATCAGTAGGTCTCTGCCGATTCCTATCCAATGATGGAGCCGCAAACAACCTCTGGTGAATGTTATTTGCACAAGATGTTATGAACAAGCTACTCTTTCATTCACTTCTCAAAAACCTTCTTAAGTGTTAAGGTTGTGACCTAGTGGAGACACAGACATCAAATTCAATTGTTGTTTTTCTTAGTAGGTTTTGTTTATCTGAGTCGTACTCCCTCTATCCAAATGTATCAACCCCCAATTTTTATCCTTTTGTTTTCTTCCTGCTTCTGCACATAACCGATTGCAACACAGAATATTTCTCAGTGACATAAAAGCTAGCTGAAATATTAGAACACTCATTCTTCACACTTTTAAAGAACATAGAACTATTAACTTATAACAATGTTAAATTATTTAAATTAATTTAACAATTTATCTATAAAATGTAATACTTCTTCCTCTTCATCTTTCCCCACTTCTATATAGGGTCAATGTGCTTGATCAACCTTCTGAAAACAGCTCGGTTCTGCACGTCCATCTCAGGATAAAATATAAATACCGTATATAAAATGTAATACTAAGAATAGTGTTGCATTTCATCTTGAAAATAATATAATCTCAAGTATAAATCCTACTTTCCAAATGTTGAGGGAGCTGCCATAATGTGAATTTAATGTATTCTGTAAGTCTATGGTTGTCGCAAGAGGAATTCTGTTTAAGAAGGAATTCGTGATTAACAATTTATTTACAGAGCACATAGATTACGAAGGATTTCACATGCTATTTAGTTACAATGAGGTCTGAGAAACACATGTAAATTAAAGATCAATTTTAAAATGGATTTTACGATGTTCTTAGCATTAAAATGCTTTTGAGAAATGCAGCCTAGTTCCCTGTTGTCTGCTACCTCATGTTCCCACTTTAAGTACATTAAACATTTTTGTTTAATTAAAAAAATTCAATTTTCCTTCCTTCAGTTGGCATTGCTTATTCTGCTAGGCTTTAGTGGTCCAGATTTCACAGGGATATAAGCATTCAGTTGTGCCTTCCCCTCTTGCATTCCAAATTAAGTGACTGAACTCCATTTTGTACCAGGATCTACATGGACTTAATTTGATAACAAAGGTGTAAATCAGAGTTTCAATGACATCTCTCCAGAAAGCAACTCTGCAGACCTCTTGAGCCAGAAGGTGCAAAATGAATTCAAGCATGGACAACGTCCTATAATTCTAGAGATGACAGCTAAAATGGACAGAAGCACTTGTCTGTTAGAAGTCACTGATTTTGTAACTGGAAGTGACTTAAATCCAACCTTCCTTTAAAACCACATGCAACCCATCTCTCAAAGTAAGTGAGAAGAAGCAAAAATGGTAGAGAATGGGGAGAAACAAAATGAAGCTTGGAGAATTGTATATTGAACACACTCACTGAAATTCTCTAGGAAAATCCTAGAGAACTCTGGGACTTTTACCAGGGGCACCCTGTGACCATTTTCGAAAATGATGTTCTAAAATCTTCTCTGAAGCTAAAGCTATGAGATTACTTGAAGAGTTGAATTCTTTATGGACCAGAAGCTAAGACCCAGTCTGTCAAGCCAAACCTGTGTGTCAGTAAACTGATAAGGCTGAGAAGCCATAACTTCAAGAAGGGAACTTCAGCATTTAAATTCTTGGGCCAAAATGAGTAATGCCTTTTCCCTATGAAGTGGCACAAACAGCAGAAGGCTAAGCTGAGGAAGCATCAGCACAGCACTGAGAAGGATCATGCAGCAAAGACAAAAAGTGCACTCCAAAACATGAAGAATCTTCCACTTGAAGCCTGAGCAACAAAAAGCAACAACTCCACACAAAATTGGACATCATCCATAAAGACTTGATATCATGAATCTACAGGCAGTCCCCGGGTTACGTACGAGATAGGGACTGTAGGTTTGTACTTAAGTTGAATATGTATGTAAGTCGTAACAGGTACATTATTTTAACAAATGCAATTGTTGACCAACTGTAACCAAGTGCTCTGACAATGAATGATGGGAGTTTCACCTCTTTCTGACCTTTTCATTATTTCTACTTTATTTTCAATGGTGATGGTTTTTCTCTTCTTTACTGTATCACCAGCACTTGCATCAGATTTGTGTTTCAGAGACATTGTTGAAGGGTGAAGACAAAAGGTTAAGATGAGCTCTTCTACACAGCACTGTACAGCTATCACAGCAGGAAGGCACCAGTTGTCAACACGTCTGATGTATAGGGTGCTCCAGTTCTAATTATGCAATTTTCATTACGCTATAACTTATTCAGTTTATTACATAGAAAATCACCTGAAAAATCCCGGACCATTGAGAAGTGTGCGAACTGACGAAATGAAGAATCGTCTTCGTGCCGAACTGGAATCGTCCCTGCATAAATCAAAGTCATCCAGACGATCTGGATCTGCATAATTAGATCTGGACCACCCTTTACTGATAAGAGACAACTTCCTGGTATGTGTGTAACAGTACAAGCAGGCTTGCCATTGAGAATGAATGGGGGCAGCGAGGGGTGGTTCATCACCAGCCCACCTCACAGTCACCTCCACTACAGTATACTGCCTGCAGCGTATGCAACACCACCGCCCCCGTTCAACACGCAGCCATCCGAGGCACACTACAATGCAACCCCTGCCGCCCCGTTCAGCCACAACTGGATCACCGCTTGCAGCATTACCAGCCGCACACCTAGAACGAACGGGGCAGCCGTGTGTGGTGGGCGGGCAGTGAAACTGCTTGCCGCTGGGAGCCATTCGAAGGACAATACACTGCACAAGCAGTGAAATCGCCCCCCTCCAGCCGCTGCTTGCAGTGTCCGCAGGCCGAAGATGACGGAGCAGCAGTTACTGAGGCGCATGCGTCGCAGCTGCAGCCCTGTTCGTATGTTGTAGGTCGGATGTCCGTAACCTGGGGACTATCTGTATTTATGTGCCAAGATAAATTAGAACTCTAAATAACAGTAAACATCCAGCCTAAGTTATTTGTTTGTCTGTGTAGTCTGTCTGCATCCAGCATATGTCAGTATATATGGATTTATCACACTTCTATAATCCTTGAGTTTATCAATAAATTGTATTATTCTGTTTCTTAAAACTGCGGTGGGCTGGCACCCTGCCCAGGGTTTGTTTCCTGCCTTGTGCCATGTGTTGGCTGGGATTGGCTCCAGTAGACTCCTGTGACCCTGTAGTTAGGATATAGCAGGTTGGATAATGGATGGATGGATGTTTCTTAAAATGAGTGTGCTTCAGTTACCTTGATATAAGTCTAATGGCCAGAGACCCAACCTCCTACAACAGAGAAAGGTAAGGTAAATAAAGTAGGAGCCTTGCTGAATTATTTGATTAATTATCTGTAAATTTATAATTATTCAACCAAGTTAAAACATTATTTTTCAAAATCCTTCACTACAAACTTGCCATAAAAAGAAAACAGCATGCAGCCAAGCTTTCATGCCCAGAATATTGCAATGGAAACTCAGAAATATAAAATTATTCTATTCATTTTAAACTTAACAGACAGGTAATTGTGAAACAGATCATGTATGTTTATTGAGCTAAGGCCAATCAAAAAATATGACTTTGTACATGTAGTTTATCGATTCATATGCTGTGGTGCATGAACAATGAAATCTATCTTAGGGTCAGCTTTATAAATAAAAAATCTTAAAAGACAAGCTCTTTATGGTTTTGTAATTTATTGTTTTCCTTATTGCTCCACTTTTAGATCATCTATAAAACCCATATTAAAAATAAAAAACATCCACATTTGTGTGGAATTTAAATGCACATGGAAAGCATGTTCTGTGAAATAGTGCATTCACATGTCAAATGATTTGGCAGCTGCATTATGTTTCGTGATGAATTTTCCAAAATCTAATTGTTGTAATAATAAGTTTTATTCAATATTGTAAGAAGAGTTTAATAGGCCAGATGGTATAAGCAGATAAGTGCTATTCTTAATCCATTTGTCACCTAATCTATTGGCATTTATTTTAGATTAGGTAGCATTAATTTCTGCTTTATTTTATGAAAATTATTACACAAAGATACTTTTTTTTTTGTTTCCTGTATGCTGCTTTTCAGTTTGGGTTTTTTTTCCTATTGGATAAATACAGCATAATTACTTTTGCCTTGTTTAGTAATATTAATTACATTTTACTTCTACTTGCACTGCCTAATATCAAACATTCTTTTATTTATTATTGCCAGTTTTTACTTGTCTTCAGCTGAAGTTTAAGATTTATTACAGCAATGTCCTATATAATTATATTGAGAATGCTTCGTGTATACTTTAATAGGTTGGTTAATTTAGTAAATTCATTACTGATGCATGTAGAATATATTGCTAAACTTAAAGGAACTGAAAAGAAACTGTTAGTTAGGGGAGTGTTCTAAGAAAACAGCAAGTGATTCCAAATCATTTCATTAGGATTAAATTGAATGTTTGACCTAATTTTCAGCTCTGTAAACAGTTTTTTCCACAGGAACCTTATGAAGCAGAACAAGAAACGTACAAGTCTACAGATTAAACTGCTACTGTTTCAGCAGTCTTTATGGGAGAAGATATGTCATTACATTTCATTTAATTAATTTATGCTCATACCAAGCTAGAAAGGAACATATTGAGCTTTATTAAGTTACACTTGAATGCCTATGGGTATATCATCCATTTCTACTAAATTAACACAAGGTATTTATATCTTGCATTGGGAATTGCTATGTTGTTTCAGAAAATTCATGGACAAATGCAGATAAAATAAAAAGGCCAGATTATTTTCCTTTTCATTTTGGGTGTAGCCATTTAATTAAATAACAGGTGTTCTTTTACCTCTTAGCAGAGCTTCTGCTCAAGATGATCTTCCACAATTCTATCATGACCTCAAGTCTAAAAGCTTCAACCATTGGTTTAAGTTATTCTCATTCAACATTTTTTCTGTCAAACTACATATGGCTTTACAGTATGTTGTATATCAGGGTGTCAAACTCAAAGCCTGGAGGGTCACAGTAGCTGCAAGTTTTCATTCCAATTAGTAACCAATTGCTGCTGCTGCTGCTGCTGCTGCTGAAACATACATTGTGTGCCTCATACTCAGTTATGTTATTTAATTCAGTGGCATCTTATTGCTCTTTTTCTAAAACTTGATTTTTTTTTTTTTTTGTGAAACAGACATCCAAATGATTTCTGGACCAGTGCAGATCAATATTTCACATATACTTTTTAAATATTTTAATAAAATAGATATTGTATGATGGAGAAACAATATTGCAAGTGATATCAATTTATCTAGACATTTGTTGGCTCTTTATTATTTGGCTGCCAGAAACAAAAAAAATCCAACTCTTAAAAAGCAAATCACTTAATTTGCCCATTCAGTTTAGGTGATTTTATTTTCTTTGGGGGAAAGGTGAAGTCATTAAATTGTTTTAAAAATCCCTGCATTGCAACTGCACCGGAAGGCCAATATAAAATCATGTAAGGCATCACCTCTGTGTGCAGTCTCTCCATTTTGGCAAAAACACACACATTAAAATTAATAGTTCAATCATTTTAAGGGCTGTTGAACCAAAAGGGAATTTATCTACTCAAGCTACTGTATATAATAAGCAATGCCTTTTCTTGTTGTTTCCCTAATTAAAGGGGAAGTTTGTACTCTGGCACAATGAGCAACAAAGATGTTTGTAGCTTAGGTACTGTTAATACCTCAATCGATAATAATAACCTAACTCAATTCCCTGGCACTACAAACAAATGACTGACATACAGGCATTCAGCAGAGTCTAAATGGCATATAAAAACTGCATTACCTCTATGGTTCATATTTACTTACTTACTTAAATACTTACTGTAGACGGTCCCAATCATATACTGTATGTCTTGTAGCAGTTGACGCACAGTCTGCAATGGGAGCTGGACTGGTTGAGGTGGGAGAGCATCATTGAAGTTTCTTTAAGGTGTCCTAGTGATGGGGATGATGTTGTCAGTGAAGCATAAATGGAACAATTTTAGCCTGTTGGTGGTGGTTGAACTGTTGGATGGTGGTGCTAGTGCCGCAGTAGCATTGCACCAGGACATGGACATAGTTGTCCTCAACCCTTTATCTTTAAAGTTTCTGGATGATCTATCAGAGCTCAACTATTTTTAAAAGCCTTTTTGAAGCTGTGACAATGCGGGTTCTGCTCCACGCTCCCATCTTGCTTTCGGGAGCCCTTGAACTCGACACCGTCGGTAATGTCACTGATGAGCTCGGCAGTGAGGGACAACAAATGGAGCAAGGAGATGGTGTAAAAGTGTCAAGTGCTTTTATTAAAACCAATAAAACAGTGTCCAAATTAAATAAAGTGCAGTGCATCAAAACGTCAACCATTAAATAAATAATCCATAAAAATGAGTGAAAAGGTGGAGGTTAAAACAATAAATAAATCCTTTAAAACAAAGTTAAAACAATGCTGGAAACAGTCCTTTAAAAACACAAAGCCCGGTGTCTTTTTTACCTGGTGGCTCCCCTGCTTCTCCCATCAGGCTTCTCAATAGGGGAGTCACCCTTCCTGCAGCTGACCTTCTCTCCTCTCATCTGGTCTGGAGGCTTCCCGATCCCTGGCTTCAGTTTAGCACTCTCCAGACCAAGACTTAGGTTTTTCCCCAACGACCAGGTCGCTTACGTCGGGGAATCCATCACCCAAGCCTCCTGACTCCCGCTGTCTTCCATAGCGAGCCATCCTTCTCGCTGGTCACTCCCGCTCTTCACAATGCTCAATGGGAGCAACCACTACCAACTTCCCTTGGTGTTGGCCAAACACCACGCTAGGGCTCAACTGTCCAGCTGCCTGCGAGCCTGCGCTCACTCTCTCTCTCTCTCTCTCTCTCTCACTCACTCTCTCACACACACTGGCTTTCTCTCCACACTGCCTCCTGCAACCTCCTTTTCTTTTACTTTTTCTCATTCTTCCCTGCTAGCCACCCCGGGAACCGATCTGCCACATTTACCATGCCCCCTTTCTAAGCCACGAGTGCGACAATTATTTATTTAGAACTGACCCTTTTGACATGAGCTGTGGACCCGCTATACCACAGAAGCCAATAAACTTTAGTACCAGTGGAAGTTAGTATTCTCAGCTGGTCTCAATCGGGTATGTGAATAACATGATATGGTCAGTGCAGGAGAAGTATTTGTGAAACCCTGCTTGTACAAAAGATTTTTCTACTTTCTATAAGGTAAGGTTGGTGATCACTGTCATGAAGACCGTGTATATAACTGAAAGGAGGGGAACGGGATTTGCTTTTTTGTGGATGAATTTAATGCAGCAAAGTCTGATCCGGTCTGGAAAGGACTGACTATGTCTATGTGTGGTGTAGCAGGTCCACAGCTCACGTCAAAAAGGCCACTTTTTAAAATAAATAATCGCCGCACTCGCGGCTTAGCGAGGGAGCACGGTGTGTGTGGCTGAGCAGTTCCTGGGGGAATTCGTGATGCCGGCGGTCCTCACTTAACACTAGAATTACCAGAACCTACAAAAAAACTCGTAGATCCGGCCCACCTTAAATCCGTTTGCACCTCTCCCTCAGCGTGTTTTGTCCTGTAAGTGTGCCGATTAAGACAAGCAGCAAGCAGCCTGCTATTCCATCCCCCACCGCTGCAGAACATGCACAAAGTTCTCCCAGCTCATGCCTTGATTGATTATCTGGGAGTGAAGTGCTGGAGTTTTAGAGTGGAAATAACAGATCGTTATTTGGAACACATGCATTTCATGTGTGTTCCGTTTCTACAATAATCTGTGTAAACACATTGTTAAAACAGAAACATTTTTAATATTTTAGTAGTAAATGACAAAATGTTGGCATAAACTATATAATGTGTGAAGCCTGAAGTCTAAAGATCAAATAAACAGTTTCACAAAAGGTTCAAGGATGCTACAACAGCTTCTGTGGCGTAGCAGTAAGATTTGCTGACTTGTAATCAAGATTCCCCGGTTCGATCCCCACTGACTCCTATATTTGCCGTTTTCAGTAGTGAGCTGCTCTGATTCTTAATATTATACAGTACACACATACATTTAGTTTGTGTCCGTAACAGACGGTGTACATTTATAGGACTTGTAAAAGTTGCTGTTTTTTTTTTCACTTTTATTCTCTCAGTGCACGATCATGATACAAACTACCGCCCCCCCACCCAGGGATCTGACGCTGTTAGTTTTTATTTGAAACTGGGAGTAACTGTAGATATGAGTGGTGTTTTGAGGCAATGGAACTGGACATTCTCTGATCTGGATGGATAAAAGCTGACACACAAACGCTGGTAAATCTGCCTTCTTCGTATCTCACCGTCACTTGATTTTTTTTATTCAGTTTTATTGAGTGTTCCTGCTCACGCTGAATTAGTATGCACCTTATGGTCCATGATGTCAAAAAAAAACAAAACAAAAAAAAAAAAAAAAACAGAGACATAGGTACAGTATATATGATATTTGGAATTATTCATTTTATGACCTGTATAGTACATTTTGGAAAACATTGTGGCACAGATGCAACATTATTCATATTATTCATATTCATTCGCATAACACCGCGTGTTTTTTTCCTCGATCTTGCCAGTCCCCACGTGTTGCTGTTTCTTTTGTACTCCAAGACATGCAGAGGCAACAATAGTACAGAGAGATAAGTTCAGCGCTACAGTAATCCCTCCTCCATCGCGGGGGTTGCGTTCCAGAGCCACCCGCGAAGTAGGAAAATCCGCGAAGTAGAAACCATATGTTTATATGGTTATTTTTAGAATGTCATGCTTGGGTCACAGATTTGCGCAGAAACACAGGAGGTTGTAGAGAGACAGGAACGTTATTCAAACACTGCAAACAAACATTTGTCTCTTTTTCAAAAGTTTAAACTGTGCTCCATGACAAGACAGAGATGACAGTTCAGTCTCACAATTAAAAGAATGCAAATATATCTTCCTTTTCAAAGGAGTGCAAAGCAAGCAGTCAAAAAAAAAATCAATACGGCTTTTAAGTATGCGAAGCACCGCCGGTACAAAGCTGTTGAAGGCGGCAGCTCACACCCCCTCTGTCAGGAGCAGGAAGAGAGAGAGAGAGAGAGAGATAGCGAGAGACAGATAAAAAAAATCAATACGTGCCCTTTGAGCTTTTAAGTATGCGAAGCTCCGTGCAGCCTGTCCTTCAGGAAGCAGCTGCACACAGCCCCTGCTCACACCCCCCTACGTCAGCGCAAGAGAGAGAGAGAGAGAGAGAGAGAGAAAGTAAGCTGGATAGCTTTTCAGCCATCTGCCAATAGCGTCCCTTGTATGAAATCAACTGGGCAAACCAACTGAGGAAGCATGTACCAGAAATTAAAAGACCTATTGTCCGCAGAAACCCGCGAAGCAGCGAAAAATCCGCGATATATATTTAAATATGCTTACATATAAAATCCGCGATGGAGTGAAGCCGCGAAAGGCGAAGCGCGATATAGCGAGGGATCACTGTATATGCAATCATCACATTCAAATGTTAACAGTTCACACATACGCAAGGACTGTCCTTCCTACATTTACGATGTGTGTACCTGTTGCAATGCGCACACTTCTCTCTATGCTTTGGTTCCTATTACATTGCAAAGTGAGCCATGAACACTCTTCTTTTCACAGTGGCCTCCGTGCATGTCTTAAACAGTACATGTGCGTTAATCGCTGCCAGGTCAAGCTTGTTACAACACAAGCAACTGGCCACCTGCGTGTTCCTGCGCGCACTAAATAAGCTCACGCCTTCTGGTGCACGATGTCAACGTAGCACGGAGAAAAAAATAAAGAGACAAATACTGTCTGTGTAACATTGGGTATAAATTTATTGTACTTGTAAAAGTTAGCTTTTTTTAGTTTTATTCTCTGAATCACTATCACGCTGTACCCTCCCAACCCCACCCCTCCTGATCTGACTCTAAGTAACAGCGCCAACATAAATTCACACCCGATCTGATGCTGTTCGTTTTCAAATAATATTGCATTAGTGCAATGATGTTTTCTGATTGGTACTATTCAGGTCATAAAATGATTTCTTCAAAATGTCACATACAGTATAGTATCTCTGTTTCAGGTGTATAATAGAAACCACAGTATAGAGAGAAGTGTGCACATTGCAACAGGTACACAGGTACAAAAGAAACAGCAACATGTGGGGACTGGCAAGATCGAGGAAAAAAAACATGCGGTGTTATGCGAATGAATATGAATAATATGAATAATGTTGCATCTGTGCCGCAATGTTTTCCAAAATGTACTATACAGGTCATAAAATGAATAATTCCAGATATCATATACTGTATACCTATGTCTCTGTTTTTTTTTTTTACATCATAGACCATAAGGTGCATACTAATTCAGCGTGAGTAGGAACACTCAATAAAACTGAATAAAAAAAATCAAGTGACGGTGAGATACGAAGAAGGCAGATTCACCAGCATTTGTGTGTCAGCTTTTATCCTTCCAGATCAGAGAATGTCCAGTTCCATTGCCTCAAAACACCACTCACATCTACAGTTACTCCCAGTTTCAAATAAAAACTAACAGCGATAGATCCCTGGGTGGGGGGGGGGTTGGGGGGGGGGGGTGGTAGTATGTATCGTGATCGTGACTGAGAGAATAAAAGTGAAAAAAATAACGGTAACTTTTACAAGTCCTATAAATGTACACCGTCTGTTACGGACACAAACTAAATGTATGTGTGTACTGTATAATATTAACAATAAGAGAAGCTCACTACTGAAAGTGGCAAATATAGGAGTCAGTGGGGATCGAACTGGGGACTCTTAATTACAAGTCAGCAAATCTTACCACTACACCACAGAAGCTGTTGTATCATCCTTGAACCTTTTGTGAAAGAGTTTATTTGATCTTTGGACTTCAGGCTTCACACATTATATAGTTTATGCCAACATTTTGTCATTTACTACTAAAATATGAAAAACGTTTCTGTGTTAACAATGTGTTTACACAGATTATTGTAGAAACGGAACACACATGAAATGCATGTGTTCCAAATAACGATCTATTATTTCCATTCTAAAGCTCCAGCACTTCACTCCCAGATAATCAATCAAGGCATGAGCTGGGAGAACTTTGTGCACATTCTGCAGCGGTGGGGGATGGAATAGCAGACTGCTTGCTGCTTGTCTTAATCTGCACATTTACAGGACAAAAGACGCTGAGGGAGAGGTGCAAACGGATTTAAGGTGGGCCGGATCTACGAGTTTTTCCGTAGGCTCTGGTAATTCTAGTGTTAAGTGCACAGGTGAGGAGTTGTCCGCATCCGTAATTGTTCCCGGGAGCTTCTTATTGCCACAGCTGATCCACGTCCCCATAATAAATAGAAGCGCGAGGCGGCTAAGGGGAAAAAAATGAAACAAAAAAAAGAAATAAGTGAACGGAGGTTAAGAGAAGAGAAGAAGGCGGCAGGAAGCAGGTAGGAGAAAGTCAGTGGGTGAGAGAGCAAAGAAGGCAGCTGAGCAGTGAGCCCTAGCGGGGTGTTTGGCCGACACCTAAGTCAGTTCGTAGTGGTCACTCCTGCTGAGCGTGTAGTTGAGGAGCAGGAGTGACCGGAAAAAGGATGGCTTGCCGCGGAAGACAGTGGGAGCCAGGAGGCTTGGGAGGTGGATTCCTCAGCATGAGTGTCCTGGTCGCTGGGGAACCCAAGTCTCGGTCTGGGGAGAGCAGAACCAAAGCCAGGGTTAGGGAAGCCTCCAGACCAGCAGGCAGAGCAGGTCAGCAGCAGCTAGGGAGACTCCCCTGGTGTATTGCCTGGATGGGAGAAGCAGGGGAGTTGCCAGTTATCAGAAGAAAAATGCACCGGGCTTTGTGATTTTAAAAAGGACAGCTTCCAGCCATTTTTTTAATCACATTTTTAAAAGGATTTTTTCAATTTATTGGATTTTAACCTTCACATGTTCACTTGTTTTATTGGATTATTTATTTAAAGATTTTTTGAGATGCGCTGCACTTTAATTTGGACACTTTGCTTTTGTTTGTTGATTTTAAATAAAAGCACTTTTGCACTTTTTGCACCATCCTGTTGCTTTGTTGTGCCTCACTACCTAGCTCATCGGTGATATTAGAAGCTCCCAGAAGCAAGATGGGATCATGGAGTGAAACTGCATCGTCACACTATGTTCTTCAATACATAGGGGCCAATGTGGAGGATATGGTCAATTTCTACAAGGATTTTTTCATTTAGTGCCTTCGACATTAATTTTGGACATCCTTCTTTTTAAAGTGGGTATTTATGTGGGCAAGATGTTCAGCATGGAAGAAATTAATGAGCTAGTGTCCTTGGTTGTTTCAGGATTGATATCCATGATGTCCAAGTAAGGTTTTTCCATCCTCTCTTATTCCTACTCATGCCTTAAATGTGTCCAAAATTAAATCGAAGAAGAGTTTGCATGATTTAATTTCAGTAGATATTTCCATACAAAATTCTTCACTCATGTCTAAGGAGGCATTGGAGGTCAGAGCTTAGATGCAATGTGAATTTCTTTACCTTTCAGCGTTGTAAGCGTGAATTAAGGACAAGCATTCTTTATGTTGTGGATGAAGGTGGCAACTAACTTGGCAGTCTCTCAACTACTCAGATTAACATACTCACTGGACTTCCACTTCTGCTGCAAGTCCTTGATTCTCTTTATCTGCTGAAAAAAGACAGTATCATGCCTGATGAATTCAAGTTGATCCATCAGTAGGTGGAATTTTTCTGACTTGTCAAGAGAGCAATCATTGAATGTATGGAGAATTAAGTGTTTCATAAGAGTTGGTTGTTTGATGACAATCAGATCTCCTGAGATTTCTTACACCTCACCCAGGTCAGATATCCAGATATTGCTGTAGCTGGAAGCATCCCATCTCTTGTGGAATGAAGCACATGCTTGTTGAGTTTCACCATAAAGGTTTGTCATGCAATATTAACATTGGCTTGCCAAGGTCTATGCTCACCAGGTAAAACCAGTGATGTTGTGTTCCCTTTTAACTTGGTTGAACTTTCTTGGAGAATACACACCTGCTGTTCATCGCAATGTCTCGTTCAACCAATCTAAGGATCAGATAGGATTTTATGTGGGAATAACTGGGTAGGTTGAACTTTATTTATCCTCAGGGGATAGAAGCTCATTACATGAAAGAACTTAATTTGTCCCCAGGGGGGAATCTGACTTTTTTCAAAAATGCACTAAATAAATAAATAGATAATTAAAATAAATATATAAACACACACACATACACCATTGTCTACATTTACACCAGAATGAATAAAAGGAAAATAAGAAAACTATTGACTTGGCTATTACAGTCACAGTGAGGCATTATGCAGGCATATTGCTGTTGGTATAAAGAAGCCCCAGTGTTTCTTGACACACTTCTCCTGAAAAATTAATTGGCTGAAAGCACTCAGTGTTAGCGTGTCAGAGAGAGGATGTGCAGCATTGTTCATAATGGCACTCCTTTAATTCTCTTCTCTGGTACTACCTCCAGCAGGTCGAGAATGCTTCCCGTGTCTGAGCCTGCACTTTTAATTAGGTTCCTGATTCTGTGGGCCTCTCTTGAAGTGATATTACTGGCCCAGCACACCACAGAGTTGTAGGATATGTTAAGCATATCACTACCTACATGAAACAAATTTTGTATTGTGTAATTCTGTAACATTCAACAAAAGTTTGTAAACATCAGCTGCATATGAAACAAGTGATATCAGGCTGAGTTGCTGGTTTCTATGATATTTGCTCTTATGAAATCCACTCCAAAGAAACATATTTGATATTAATAACAAAATTAATTAATTCACTCCTCAGCTATAAAAAAATTAAGTCTGATATAATTTGTGCATAATTTTATTCTGTCAACCTTATCTGGAAAGTAAAAAACACTTCTATAATGAAGAGTCCATGTGTCATCCTGCTTTCTCATGATACTGACAAACTTTCTCATAATACTGTGTGAAAGAAGCACACGAAACAGATTAAGGGTTTGGGGTTTTTTAGGCCCCGTATACTGTAAATCAAAATCGCGGGTCAAATCAGTTGCAGTAACTCAAAACTTGACAAATACAGCAGGGAAGGATGGACATTTTATAATAACGGAAAGGAAATAACGTGGAGGGATGCTGGGAAGTGTTGCGGTGGTTTCTGGGAGTCTGACGTCATCAGGGCTCGTCAGTGTTGACAAAGGCACCCGGAAATGTGCATTTTCTAGATACGTCCGGGCGCTCTTTACGGCTCCACCGCCTCGGTCTTTCTGAGGAAGTAAAGAGACAGGGATTAGTACACTGCCATAGCTCCCTCGCGGGACGTTTTATGCAACAACCCGGGTCGATCAGCTGCTCCCTAATCGCTTGTGCGTGACAGGACCCCCCCGTTAGCCCAGACCCATCGGGACGGGCGACCCGAACTGAGAGGTCATGAATGCGGGAGAGAGCATCAGCGTTGGCCTGCAGGGAGCCTCGGCGATAAACGACAGTGAACTTAAACGGCTGTAGGTCCAAAAACCACCTGGTAACACGAGGATTCGAGTCACGATGCAGGGCCATCCACTGGAGAGCGGCATGGTCCGTTACCAATGTGAATTCCCGTCCCAACTGGTAGTACCGCAGGTGGGTCACTGCCCATTTAATAGCCAAGGCTTCCCGCTCCACTGCCGCATACCTGGTCTCCTGGTCCAACAGTTTCCGGCTCAGGTACAGCACAGGATGCTCGACACCATCGATGCTTTGGCTCAGCACGGCACCTAAACCTGTGTCCGAAGCATCGGTCTGGAGAAGAAATGGCAAAGAAAAGTTAGGAGTGTGCAAAATTGGTGCCGAGGTAAAGGCCCATTTCAAGTCACAGAATGCCCGGTCTGCTTCCTTGGTCCACACCACAGTAAAAGGAGCCCGCTTCTTTGTGAGATCCGTCAAGGGCGCTGCTCTCTCAGAGAAGCGGGGCACAAACCGGCGGTAGTACCCGGCCAATCCTAAGAAGGTTTGCACCTGTTTCTTGACCATCGGACGGGGCCATTCCAAGATGTCTTTAATTTTAGTGCACTGTGGTTTGACTAATCCTCCTCCCACTAGGTAGCCTAAATAGCGGGTTTCGTTCATCCCGAAGTAGCACTTTCGTGGGTTGATACGAAGTCCAGCTTTCGCTAGCGTCAGGAGAACCATATAAACCTGCACTACATGTTCCTCCCAGGTGCCGGAATAGATAACCACGTCATCCAGGTAGGCGGCACAATAGGACTGGTGGGGTCGTAGCACTTGATCAACCAGACGTTGAAATGTCGCTGGTGCCCCGTGCAGTCCAAATGAGAGTACCTTATAGTGCCAGTGACCACTAGGGGTACTGAATGCCGTTTTTTTCTTTTGTGGACGCCGTTAAGGGAATTTGCCAATACCCCTTCGTCATGTCCAGGGTAGTCAGATAGCGGGCCGTCCCCAGTCTCTCTAGGAGCTCATCCACCCGGGGCATGGGATAAGCATTGAACTTCAAGACCTGATTAAGGCGTCTGAAGTCGTTGCAAAACCTCCACGACCTGTCCGGCTTGGATACGAGGACGATAGGACTAGACCAACGGATGTCTTAAGATGCTTAACCCGGAGTAGTTTGGCAACTTCCCTGAAGGTTTCTGAGGTGAAGGGGGTACCCTGATCTGTGAGGATTTCTCTGAGTATGCCCACCCGGGAAAATAGTCCTACCAATTCCCGTGCAATGTTTTTTGTATTAGCAGCTCGCAAGGGAACTGCCTCGGGGTATCGAGTTGCGTAGTCCACCATTACTAAAATGTATTTATAACCACACACCGAGGGTTCCAGGGGTCCCACTAGATCGACACCGATCCGTTCAAAGGGGATATCTATAAGGGGAATCGGGATCAGAGGAGCACGGTCCCTCCGAGGAATCTGTCGTAGTTGACAAACTGGGCAGGATTGACAAAAACGTCGGACCTCCTCATTGATCCCGGGCCAATAAAACTGGAGCTTTACCCTCTCCAGTGTCTCTTCGGCCCCGAGATGGGCGCCTAGGAGGTGGGCGTGAGCTAGTTCGCAAACTTCCCGCCAGTATGTCTAGCAGCAACTTCCGTACCTTGCCTTCATGCTCAGCCACTCGATACAATAAATCATTTTCCAATACAAAGTAGGGCCCATGTGGTGTGGAAGCCATAGACAATATGTCATCAGTGGACACTATAGCATTTCTGGTGAACTTTAAGGAATCATCGTTCCATTGTTCTCTTTTGAATGACGCGGGGGTAGACCTATATTGTATGTCTAACCCGCTGAGTGTATCCACTATTGGGTCCGCGGGAGAACTCGGCAGCTCCGGAACTCCACCCGAGGTCACTTCCGGGCCGAGGTCCGGTGCCGAAAAGCACTCCCCCGATCCCCTTACGTCATCAAAGCTCGCCGAAGTGCACGCCGTGAGAGCGGCTGGGAGGGCTTCCTGACCTTCCATAACTAGACCCAGTTCGGTTTTAGGAGTGGTGACAGTTCTACCGCTTTTATTGTTAGACCAGTCCCGTCCCAATATCACTGAAAACGGGGGCTCCGGCATTACGGCAACCATCATTCGTTTCAGAGTCCCTTCCCAGGAGATGTAGCACATTGCGGACCTATAAGGCCTGGTCTTTCCATGTACACACTTGACCCCCAGATGCTGGGCGAGCCATTGTCGTGGTAGAACATAACGGCGAGCAACAATGGTAATGTTCCTCCCGGAATCAAACATCGCCACCACCGAGTGCCCATTCAATAACACCACTCCTGCATTAGTAACCGCGAGGGGATTAGACAGTGCAGAGTACCTTTCCCCTCGGGTCCAGCTGCAGTCCATGGGCTCCTGATTGAGTGGGCAAGCTGGCAGCATGTGTCCCAGCTCCCCACACTTGAAACAGCGGGGAAGCGCAAGTTTCCGCTCCTTGGGTTTGACCGGAGCCTCAGCAGCGCGGCAAGTGGGCTCGGGGACAACAGGCCGTCCCTGTCGGAACCCCCGACTGGAGCCATCAGACCCCCCGAGTTGGGTCACCGCCAGTTGTCGCTCTAATACCTCCAGAAGACCATTCATATCCTTGACCTGCTGGGCGAGATAGTCTGGCATAGCATAAATCAGCCCCTCGCATGCCACTTGCTCTACCACCTGGCGAGCCTGGTTTTTGTCTGGCCGTAGCCAGCGCCCTAGCTTACCCCAGTACTCAAAGGCCTGGGCTCTTGCCGGGAGTGCGGGATCAAATCGGCAGTGCTGCCAGATGCATGCCTGTTGTCCGGAGGTCACTCCGTAGCGTTGATAAATTTCGGCCTTCAGGAGGTTGTATTGGGCGGCTTCCTCCTCGGGGAGGTCGTGATAAGCCCGCTGCGCAGGCCCCTTCAGGTAAGGCGCCAAGATGGACGGCCATTCCACCCGCGGCCACTGGTTACGGGTAGCCGTACGCTCAAAGATGCCCAAAAACAACTCAATGTCGTCATCGCTCGTAAGGGCTAACATCGGAGGGGGAGGAGGCCTCGCGGGCTCCGGTCTTACCGCTTCTGCTGCTGCCAGCCGCTTCTTCGTATCAGCGAACTCTGTTTTTGTTGTGGCTGCGTCCATTTTCACTGCCTGCAGCTCCGCGACGAGCGTGTTGAGGACCGCGTTCAGGTCCTGTCCTTCAGTCATGGTGCAGACTTTAATTAATCCTGCTCGACTACACCACTGTGAAAGAAGCACACGAAACAGATTAAGGGTTTGGGGTTTTTTAGGCCCCGTATACTGTAAATCAAAATTGCGGGTCAAATCAGTTGCAGTAACTCAAAACTTGACAAATACAGCAGGGAAGGACGGACATTTTTTAATAATGGACAGGAAATAACGTGGAGGGATGCTGGGAAGTGTTGCGGTGGTTTCTGGGAGTCTGACGTCATCAGGGCTCGTCAGTGTTGACAAAGGCACCTGGAAGTGTGCGTTTTCTAGATACGTCCGGGCGCTCTTTACAGCTCCGCTGCCTCAGTCTTTCTGAGGAAGTAAAGAGACAGGGATTAGTACACTGCCGTAGCTCCCTCGCGGGACATTTTACGCAACAACCCGGGTCGATCAGCTGCTCCCTAATCGCTCGTGCGTGACAACTGTAATAAACATGCTCATGTGGCTTCTTCAGTAAAAGTGTCACTTTTTAGTAATCAGAAAAATTTAGAAACAACTTCCTTGACAGCTTACATATTATGAATATTATAAACTGTAAATCTTAAGCCCCATATTCTTAACTTACTTTAATTTATTTCAGCTCTCTTGTGCTATAATCCATTTATTTTCTCTGCTTTTAGCATTAATATCCATCCATCCATTTTCCAACCTGCTGAATCTGAACACAGGGTCACAGGGTTCTGCTGGAGCCAATTCCAGCCAACACAGGAACCAATCCTGGGCAGGGTGCCAACCCACCACAGGACACACACAAACACACCCACACACCAAGGCCAATTTAGAATCAGCAATCCACCTAACCTGCATGTCTTTGGACTGTGGGAGAAAACCCACACAGACACGGGAAGAACATGCAAACTCCACACAGGGAGGACCCGGGAAGCGAACCCGGGTCTCCTAACTGCGAGGCAGCAGCGCTACCGCTGCGCCACCGTGCCGCCCTAGCATTAATATGATTCAGTTTTTTTTTATCTAATATACAAGGTATGAAACAATAAAAGCAGCCAGCACATTACAGGTGAGCATTACTCCCTGAGTGGTGTTTAATTGTGTGATTATTGTTACCAAGGTTCAAAGGCAGTGGAGCTAGAAATGTACTATGAAGGTTCAATTAAATGCATTGGGGTGAAATGACAAAGGGTAATTTAAAGAATAAATATCTGTAATAGTATGAAAGAAATAAATTCAGATTAATTTTGTGTCTCACTCCACCAATTCGAGACACTGAAAGAAAAAAGATTTTTCATTTTACTAAGTTTGTTCTCTTACTGTAAGTAAAATTAATTAATCATGGAAATACTGATGATATTATATAAAAGAATTAGCAAAAATATACATACTTAATACATAATAATGACTGTACAAATGAAAATAAATTCAACTGTAATGAGTGATAATATAATTTATATAAAAAAGTAAAAATTAAAGCTTATGCTAATAAGACATTCAAGAACTTACTTCTAGCAGTTATGTAAGCAATGTTTAATTAAACTTATTAAAAAATAATAATTTTTGTATAGACATTTAAAATTGGCAGCATGGTGGCACAGTGGTGGCGCTGCTGCCTCGCAGTAAGGAGACCTGGGTTCGCTTCCCAGGTCTTCCCTGCGTGGAGTTTACATGTTCTCCCCGTGTCTGTGTGGGTTTCCTCCGGGTGCTCCGGTTTCCTCCCACAGTCCAAAGACATGCAGGTTAGGTGCATTGGTGATTCTAAATTGTCCCTAGTGTGTGCTTGGTGTGTGTGTGTGTGTGCGTGTGTGTGTGCATGTGTCCTGTGGTGGGCTGGCACCCTGCCCGGGGTTTGTTCCTGCCTTGCACCCTGTTTGGCTGGGATTGGCTCCAGCAGACCCCCGTGACCCTGTGTTAGGATATAGCGGGCTGGCTAATGACTGACTGACATTTAAAATTAGTAACCTCTTGGTAACACTTTTTGTAGTGTATAGCATGTATTGAAACTTTTCAGCTTGTTTAAATTACTAAACAATCCATCTTTAAATCATGAAAACTGTGATACATGAAGTCCTATTCCTAGAAGAGTTTATTATTTAAAGTTTTGTTAAATTATTTATTTCTAAATTATAAGCAATTGTATATTATGTGCTGTCAAATGATGCATATATTATTTAGTAGCAGTTTAGTTCTATATTCAAGGGTGCAAACTTATTTAAATGTTAAATGTTCATACTTGTCAAGTGAGAAAATTGCCAAATAGGATAGGGGTTTTAGGTATCACATGGTTGATTACTTACGAGAGAAAGTCATTTTGGTTTTAATCTAAATTTTCTGTATGCCAAACTCTATGGCCACATAGGTGTCATAGGAACATGCTAACAGCTTTTTTCCTTCTTTATGATTAGGATCATGGGTGCATCTTTATGTTAATCACTAATTTACCCAAAGAGAAAATTTAATAGAGATAGTCGATAACTTTTCACTTTTACAAAAGTGACACAAACATATTTTAATGCACTATTAGTACATTACATTTTCCCTTTACGAAGGTTATAGACATTTTTGTGCAATAAAAAAGACAATACCAATTTGTTGTTATTATCCACTGTTGGACTCTGGCAAAATACATGAAGGATGACTGCCATTTAGCTGTGCTTGTAGTCTGGTCAATACTGACGTTTATCAGGCAGCTTCTTTGTGTCAAGTTTTTCCCACATGCAAGATGGAAATATGGGATAGATAAGCCACTGTGCAACCTCCCTCTATTGCACCCTTATCCCATATTCCAGGACAGACAGATGGTGCTTATATGTATGACACGGCCCCTACAACCTCAGCTGTGACATCTTACTGTGAAGTTGCGGGCCTAGTATAGAACATTTGCATTGGACTGAAGACTTTCAAGTCAGTATATTGCATTTAATATATCTTTTGGTAATTCTAGGTAATGCAAATGTTTACCACTGTATTAGCTGCCATCCATTACACTAGTGCATTATCAATTACAAGAGTGAACTCCTAGCCGGAAATTTAGGAGAAGAGCTGAGATGTGGCCCATTTGATTATAAGAATCTTCCTCTTCACCACTGCATATCTGGTCTTCCTGTCCAGCATTTTCCAGCTTATATACAAGGTCTGTCTATTAAATAACAGGCCTGTTTTTCTATCTCTTAAAGAAAGCAGTGAGAACTGATTATGAGCACTTGCCATGCAGGTTTAAACCAGTCCAAACCTGTACAACAAACAACAACACTCTCTGCTGTTAAGTTGATTGTCAGTTGCTGTTTAATGCAATTGTGTTTCCCCTTGTGTGCTGGAATCATGCTAAGTTTAAAAGTTGTGCAAAATGTCAGTTTGAAATTTTTAGTAAAATTCATCAAAACACAAATGGAATCTTTTCAAATGCTTACTGAGGCTTACGGGGAAGACTGCATGTCTCATGTGTGTGTGTTTGAGTGGCACAAAAGATTCAGTGAAGAACAAGAGAATGTGAAAGAAAATGAGTGTCCTGGATGATCTTCCACTTCAAGAACCAAAGAAAATGTAGAAAAAATTAGCCAGATGGTTTGAAAAGACCACCAACTCAGTTACTGAATGATAGCTGAAACCATAAACATTGACAAAGACACTGCGTGAGAATCCATCCATCCATCCATTATCCAACCCACTGAATCCGAACACAGGGTCACGGGGGTCTGCTGGAGCCAATCCCAGCCAACACAGGGCACAAGGCAGGAACCAATCCCGGGCAGGGTGCCAACCCACCGCAGGACACACACAAACACACCAAGCACACACTAGGGCCAATTTAGAATCACCAATCCACCTAACCTGCATGTCTTTGGACTGTGGGAGGAAACCGGAGTGCCCAGAGGAAACCCACGCAGACACGGGGAGAACATGCAAACTCCACGCAGGGAGGACCCGGGAAGCGAACCCGGGTCTCCTAACTGCGAGGCAGCAGCGCTACCACTGTGCCACCGTGCCGCCCATTGCGTGAGAATCTCAATATGAAAAATGTTGTGCCAAGGTGGTCCCTAGGGTTTTCACACCAGAGCAAAAAGAGTGGCGCAGGAAGTTTGGGCTGACATTCTGCAGCAAGTTGAGGTGGACTCAAACCTTTTTTAAGAAGTCATCACTTGTGACAAAACCTGGATCTTCCAGTATGATCCTGAAACAAAACGACAGTCAATGCACTGGAAAACACCGTCATCACCAAGAATGAAAAAAGTGCGTCAAGGCAAGTCCAGATTCAAAGCTATGCTCATCATGTTTTTTGACACAAAGGGCGTTATTTGGGCAGAATGGGCTTCAGAAAGCACAACAGTGAACCAGCATTATTATAAGGAGGTTTTGACAAAGCTGAGAGAAAGTGTCCAAAAAAAAAACGGTCAGAACTGTGGAAAAATGGTTTCATTCTTCATCAGGACAATGCTCCTTCTCACACAGCACTTTCTGTGAAGCAGTTATTGTGTCAGTCTCTTAATTTAATAGACGGACCTCGTACATTACCAAGTGTTACTTTCCATTGACAGTCTGACTTAACACAGAACTGACTTTCAATTCAGATCAGTAAAAAGATCAGCCCTTTCTTAGTAGAAATGGTATAAACCATCAATAATACTTATTAAACTGTTAATGGCTTGCAGTTGCCTTTTAGTTTTTGGTTTATGGTATCAGCTTTGAACATGCGTGGCTTACACTTCCCCTGTCCTAACATATCCATTAGTTATTTTGGCTCATCTAGCCCAAAATAGCACTCATTAAAGTAAATGTGTAGTTTATTAATTTTTAAAGTTTGCAGGATGGCCTGTAGATGTCATAAGTGTCCTTTTCACGTATAGAAATAGTTGATGATATAGTCAAGAAAGGTGCACCATAGGCATTGTGAGGCTTACCTATTAATTTACATATCATTCAAGACTGCTACTCCTGGCATTTTTGGGTAGGAAACAACTGACCCTTGAAGTCCATCTTAGACAGGTTAGAATATAAAGACAGACAAGCTTTTCTGTCTCAGTCCTTCTGAGGCTTTACCAGGTTCATTTAATATGTTTGTTCCTGGAGATGTTTATTTATTTATTTGATTATTTTGATAATTAATGTAATAAACTAAATCTATCCTTTTTCTTGGAATTTGCAAAAGAAATGAGCACTACCACTCATTCACCCGCCTACAGTTCATGTAATGTAGTGATACAATAGTAAAGTCAAGCCCGAATCCTCTGTGTATTTTTCATGTCATTGTGTATGAGGAGTCACAGTTTCTTAGAACACTTATGCAGTTGAGTAACAAATTCAGGGACGTTGGTCTGAGCATCTTCCCAGCGTTCCATGACTAATGCAAGGGTGCCTAACAGTTTTCTCCTTAACGGGAACTGAAAGGATGAAAAGCCAGTGGACACTTTATGTATCATAAGAAAGGCAAACAGTATAAGTAGGAGTAGTTGATCGCAATCTCTCCTATCTGCTTAAAGGTCTGACTGAAGCATGCAACTAGCATATCTTGAGATGTTTAATGCATGAGTGTTAAGCCGTTTGCTTGGATGTTTCCACTGATATTTTAGGATAACCTTGGGGATGCCAATCCACACAAACACTCTGACTAGCTTAATGATAGATTTGAAATATATCAAACTGAAGCAGGATAGTCTCAGAGTATAAGGTGGAATCATGAACTTTCACCAAGATATGGACATGGGATTAAGAGCTGTTGACATTTTTCCACTTGGTGATGTACTACTAATTTAGTATCACAAACATGTAGTCCTTGTACTGGAATAGTCTCTGCACTAACATTTCCATTTACAGAGATTACTGAATTTCTGGAATGTTTAAGTGAGTTATCATTCCACTTCATCCATTGAAATAAACTAGGCAAAAGTCAAAACTGTAGGTTTATTTCTGACAGTGCAGACATTAGATTCATGTGTGGAGGTGTGTATAGGTATAGGATGAGCTAGAGTAAAGTCTGGAAAGATGGATGGCAAGTCATCACACTGTATGCTGACCCCCTATGTATTTGACCACACAACATACCTTCCAAGGCATGTCTGTTTAACCAACCCACCCCGATTTGACTCGGTGAGTTCTCCAGCGTTCCTGAGGAGGTTTGAGTCAAGTTGTTATATTCCACTGTTAATTTTCAGCCAGTGTCTTCTTAGAATGATGGCAAATGGCAGCTCAGGGAGAATCACCACCTTCATGTTCCATAGCACCACTTTACCAGCTTTCTTCTTGAGCACAGTTAAGACTGAAATTCTAATTTAAACGCTACATAAAATACACAGAGTGGCAACAGATTTCACGTTGCAGTTCAAATCAAGTATGCTTTAAGAGGATAGAGAAAGTAGTACACACAGTCAGTGTACTGTACCTTTTTGGAGACCTCAGGTGGTTATTGAGCAATAGTGTATCTGGTTTTCCTACACTGAAAACACTGTAGGCCACAGGGAGGTAATGGTTGGTGCTTTTTATTCTTTCAGAGGACGTTTTTACTCCTTGGTGTGTAGCTTCACAGGTTTCCCTTTCCTTCTTTCAAGTGACTGACTAGCTTTAACTTAGAGTGGCCTGAAGATTTTCATGTGCTGGTTCACCAGCAGAATAAGCTGTTTCATGAACCTTCCAGAATGATTTCTAAATGCACCTGAGTAGAGCTCATGGGAAAACATGCACTCGGAACGTAGGCAAAACAAAGGAGATGGTTGCTGACTTCAGAAGAACTTGAAGTCACCACTCTCCGCTGTACGTACACAGCTGAAACATGGTTACAGCCACGCTGTCTATTGAACTGCTCTCATACGGCAAACGCTTCAGAGCCTTTCCTGTACTTACATCGCGTTTCAGAAACAGTTTCATCCCAAGAACTTTAAACACACTCAATCAATCCATCAAGTGCTCCTTGTAGAACTGTTTGTACTTATTAGTACAATCACCTCACTGTAAACTTGCGATACAGTTATAATATTGCACAACCTGAGCCACTTTATAAAGCGCGTATTTACATATGATGACGATATCATTTTTAAGATGAAATGCAGCAAAATGTGTTTATTACATTATACAGATAAAATGTTAACATCATTTAAATAATATATATTGTTAATAAGTAAACATGTGAGGACATGGTGGTGGAGCGCTAGCTAGTTCAGTAATTGTTCCTGCCTCGCGGTATATTCTTGCTGGAGCTGGTGAAACACTGGAAGGATACATGGATAGAGTAATTAAACATGTACTTTGAAGATATTTCAATGTTCCTTAAAAGTTTTGAATAATCGGTGTTCTCAGCTTACAGCTGGCTTAACGTCTATTACAGAGCTGATTGGGTGGCGATTGGGTATTTGGAGAAAGAAAAGGAAGGACAGGAATTGGAGGTTAGTACGTTTGAAAGAAACAGTACTGCTGCAATAAATTATTTAATCGAAGGTCGCGCACGGCACAGTAAGCATCTTGTGTGAGGCATGAACAATCACTGCACCACCGTGTTCCCATGTTAAATAACATGCTTTAACTCCTATCATCATGAAAATGATATCAAGTACACATCTCAGAATTTTAATTATTCAGAGAGCTGTAATATCATGAATGTAATGGATTCTGTGTCCTGTCGGAGGAAGAGAAAGCCCGTTTAAGAAGCACGTAGTATTTCACACACATAGAGCACATAGAAGAACATATACAAAACAAAGCATTTAACGTTCTACTTTATTTACAATGGGATTTGAAACTAGTAAATTAAATGATTTTAAGATGAAGTTTATGATGTTCTACTTTAAAGACAAAATAAACTATGTGATTAAAGTGGTAATTTCAAGATTAAAGTTGACATTTCAGGCTTTCTTCCCAATGTGTCCCTATTTTTTTTTCTGTTCTCTATACCCTAATAAGCTTTTATGTGACACTCAGATGGTGGGCTATGACTCGCCTTTTCACAGTGACTTTGATATATGACAACTTCTTTTTTAATTCGGGCACTGTGTGACTTTCTGAGCTTGAGCTTTTTAGTTTCTCTGACACTCTATGTCACTCAATCAACTTCCTTTTGTTGTTTATACCACTGTTTAGACCAACAAATAGTAAGTTTTTCCTTGCCTCCACTTGGTATTTGCTGAAATTCTTCTATTTTTCCCCGTGCTTTTGCCTACCTTTTCACAGAACGCTGAGCTTAAGGGCTATTTATATTGATTTGCATATCCAAAGAGGTGTAATTCTGGGAGGAGTTTGGGGAGTGGCAGCAGGTGCGTGCACGTGCGTTAATTTTCACGCTGACCGGGATTTATGGAGCGGAAGAACGTGGAAGTTGGCGAACGCACAGATTTATGCATCTGGATTTTTTTGCGTGTACGCAGATTTCTGCTTTTGTCCTTACACCATGTTTTAGTGTGAATTCTACGCACGGTGTCATGCATGAGGCCCCTGGTCACTCAACACCAGCTCCATAGCCAAGAAAGCTCAGCATCATCTTTACTTCCTGCAAAGGCTGTTGAAAGCTCATCTCCCAGCCCCTTTCCTCACCACCTTCGACAGAGAGAGCATTGAGAGCATCCTGAGCAGTTGCATCACTGTCTGGTTTGGGAATTACACTGTCATGTATCGCAAGACCCTGCAGCGGATAGTGAAGAAAGCTGAGAAAATCGTCGGCATCTCTATTTACTTCATCACGGACATGTACACCACATGTTGCATCTGAAAAACCACCAGAATCGTGGAGGACCCAACACACCCCACAAATAAAGTATTCACCCTCCTGCCGTCTGGAAAAAGGTACAGAAGCATTTGTGACTCGACTACCAGAATGTGTAATAGTTGCTTCCCTTAAGTCATAAGACTCCTAAACTAGACTGATAGAAAACACCATACCTTCCCACTCAACTAGATCATATATTTATAATTATTATTATATTTATTATTATACTTTTATCATCTTTCTACTTCCAATATGTTTATATCTGTTTCTTCTATTAAGATATTGTTGTATTTTGGCACAATCTGTTATTTTTGTTTTTTTGTATCTTTAGATAGCGTAAATGTGTACTGGTCAGCACTGCACTGTCTTTGTTTGCACCACTGTTTGTCTTTGCACTCTCCTGCAATGTTTGCAGATGCTTGCATACATGCACTTGATGTTGTTATGTGTTGCTTTTTCTGTAGTCCTTTGTTCTATGTAACACTGTGTATTGTGCTAACTGTATATGGTTGAAATGGCAATTAAAGCTACTTAACTGTGTTCTCCGTGGATGCAACCTGAACTTGGCCACATTCTTCACCATTTCAGCCACTTTGCAAGTGGAAGTAAATCCCACTTGTGGCAAGCACATGTGCAGGGGTCACATTATATGAGACAAGGATCTCTTTCTTTTGGAAGGAACAATCTCCTGCAAGATGCCCATCTAGTTCGTAATAAGCCTGAAAGGCTTTAGCCATACAAATCACAGCAAGCAGATAAGCCTATTCTTGCTGTGTTCAGTGGCATCTGGTGGCAAACCTTTGAAGAAAAAAAAATAGGTTGTGAGGGAAAACATACTTGACTGTTCACTTAACTAGGACATCCTGACATTTGTACCAGCAATTATAAATCAGAAAATTAGATCATATAAAACATTTAATTTTATAAACTGTTCTCTGATAACAAGTTACATATAAGAAGTCATTTCTTTGAATCAGATATTTACTTAGGACTTATAATAGGCATAACTAACTTGAGACTTTACATAATAATTAATGGCGTAAGGGATGTTACTAGAACATACGTTTATCAGTGTGCTGCTTGGTGTGAATTAGGCATATGCTGTATAAGCAAAAGACCTGTGTGTGTATATGTGTATGGAGCAGTCTGTTATGCTCATGTTAAACTACAGCCACTAGAATGGTGCATGCATGCACTTTTAAATTTTTCTGGCACTTGCATGCTCCTCACTTGTCACTACGAAAGACCTGGGTGCAGCAAACACCGTTGTCGTGCTAATGACATAGATGAAGAGACACAATGTCAAAACGATGCAAATGCTGTAGCTCAACAACATGCAAGTGAAACACCAATGAAGAATATGGCATGAAGTTTTCACTAAAAACTTTGTCTATCTGGAGGTATTTTCTCAAGACAAAGACTAATAGGCAGGGCCGGATTTATATGAAAAGAGGCCCTAGGCTATTCCACTTATGAGGCCCTTTCACCTTCCATTTTTAAGTTTGTAAATTACATGAGAGATAATAAAATTTTGCTAACAATTTGAATGTAGGCCCCTCTTGATCTTGAGGCCCTAGGCTGAAGCCTAGTTAGCCTATAGGAAAATCCGGCCCTGCTAATAGGACTCTTATGCTAGCGATTCGGCTAAGATATGGTATTGCCAGAGTCTTCTTTTGAAAGCCAGTGGGTCAGCAAGCACAGGTGGGTCCATGTCCTCTGCCCTAAGTAATTCTTAAGAGTTAGCTGATGCCTCTGTAAGTTCACAAATATGGTAAAACTGGTAGGGAGTTTTCAGGGTTTTTTTGTCCTGAAGACCACACGCAGCTAGTTAAAATATATTTGAATGTTACATAAATGAACATAAATGATAAAACAAATTGTTCTTTTAAGACTAACCAGTCTTGCTATGGAGAGCCTTACTGCTAATATAACAAGGCTTTACCGGTGTGATATCCCATCTTGTGGGAAAGTGGCCCCAACCTGCACTTTGGACATCTGATAGCTCATGAGCCAAACGGGATCAGAGGAGAGAATAGACACAGACCAGAATTGAAGGGTGAAAAGTACAAGTTTATTTACAAGAGTGTTGAACAACAAAAACACAGCAGTGTCAGGCAGGCTTTGTTTCACAGTCCTTTAATGCTGATACTCTATCAAAAGCAAATAGAAACAAAAAAGAACAAAAAAACAGGAAAAGAATTTGTGTATTTACAGTAAGTACAGTGCACTCATGCAGTCCTCCATACAAATTCTACACACACATAAAAAATTAACTCAGTCTTCCCTCTTCATTTTCTTCAAAACGAAAAAATAGGAAAAAATATTTACAAGAAAAAGCAAGTGTGTGTATATACAAAAAAAGGAAAATAACTGGACAAATCCCAGAACAACAAATAATATCCCAAAACCAAATATGTATAAATAACTCCACCACCATATATCACTCAGACATATATACAGTATGTATCAAAAAGTATTTACAAAGCCATTAAGAATCAAAAACAACTGATCCTTCTATAGCTCAACAGCACTTATCCCCACCTCGTTCCTAGGTCCACTCCTGTTGGCCAGCAACTCCTTAACACTAGAATCCCTGAAGCCTACGAAAAAACTTGTAGTCCCAGACCACCTTAAATTCCTTCACACCTTTCCATCAGCGTCTATTGTTTTGCAAATGTGTCGATCAGCACAAGAAGCAAGCAGCCTGCTATCCCATCCTCACCCACAGACAGAGCTGAGATCAGTCTCAAAATTCTCAGAGCTCAAATCTTGTTTATCTGGGTGTGAGGTACCTGGAGTTGTATTGGGTAAATAATATATTGTTATTTGGAAAACATGCATTTCATGTGTGTTCCATGTCTACAATGATCAGTGTAAATGTAGGATGAAAGGAAATGTGAGGCAACAAAGCTGAATACATACCTAAAGTAGAAACCTTTTCCATGTTGTACTTACTGTATAATGACATGAAGTGTGCAATGTGTGAAGACTTTAGTCCAAATATCATATAAACATGGGCACTTTTATCTATACTAATAAAAGGCAAAGCCCTCACTGACTCACTCACTCACTCACTCACTCACTGACTGACTGACTCACTCATCACTAATTCTCCAACTTCCCGTGTAGGTGGAAGGCTGAAATTTGGCAGGCTCATTCCTTACAGCTTACTTACAAAAGTTAGGCAGGTTTCATTTCGAAATTCAAAGCGTAATGGTCATAACTGGAACATATTTTTTGTCCATACACTGTAATGGAGGAGGCGGAGTCACGTATCGCGTCATCACGCCTCCTACGTAATCACGTGAACTAAAAACAAGGAAGACATTTACAGCACGAGTCACACGCGGGAACGAAGGTAAATGACGTTAATTTTTGACTGTCTTTTAATACTGTGTAAGCATACATATTAAGACATGTGCAATTAAACGTGTGCATTAACAGGGTGATTTCTCAGGCTTAAAAGCTCACCTTTTATCAAACGCGGGAAGAAAGGTAACTGACGTTGTTCACTGTCTTTTAATACTGTGTAACCATACATATTAACACATGTCCAATTAAACGTGTGCATTTACGGGGTGATTTCTCAGGCTTAAAAGCTCGCCTTTTACTAAAAAGGTAAATGCAAAACTATTTTCAATCAGTTTATTGAAACGCTCCGTTAAGGATTGCAATAACATATTCGCGAGATAAAAGAACGAATTAGGGGGAAATGGAGGAACAGCCGCAAACAGCGAACAGCAAAAAATTAATTAAACGATTGAGAACGGAGCGAGTTAAGCATACAAGCATGTTCATAAGGGAAACAAAGCACGGTGTAAAACGTAAGTTTAAATTAAGTTTATAGAAACGCTCCCGCTGCGGATTGCAATAACATATTCGCGAGATAAAAGTTTAATGAGAAGACACGAGGTATAAACGAACCACACGCCGTGGCGCAACGTTAGGGGCAACAGTTTCAACCATTCTATGATCTGCTTCTCGCAACTGAAAGACGGCACATGGTGGATGTTAGCCGACTTGCTGACCGCAACGTTAGGGGCTTCAACTATGGCGCTGACGCCACATCTCAGTGCCAAGACTTTGCAGACTCTACTTAAAAGACACGCCCTCCTCACTGGACAGTTAAAAACACCAATCAAACTAACGATGACATCAAGTATTACCCAATCAAAAGTAGGAAAGGAGGCATCTTCATAAAATGCGTGTGGGATGATTTGCATGAGACGCTGCTTTAAAAAAAAAATGATAAAAAAAATACGGGATAAATCCCGTCCAGTATTGATTCAAAACGGGACGCGCAATTTCATTCTCAAACGCGGCACGATTCTGTATTTTAAAGGACGGGTGGCAACCCTACAGTGCCAGGTAACCACCCATACAATCAGATTGTGATTCAGACTAGGAATGCAATGAATGTAATTACCCCGATCTACATACAAGGCGAAAGTCTTGCAACATTCAAAGATGATGGTTTGGGATAAGTACACCATACAACATAAAAGAGCTTATGAAGCCTTGAACCGAAAAAAGCAAGATCTCAGAGATCGTAAAAAAAAAAAAGGAGGTAATGTCGTTTTACTCGCTGTAGATTTTAGTCAAACATTACCAGTTATTCCATGAGGGAGACCAGCAGATGAACTCAACGCGTGTTTAAAATCCATGCTTCTCCCACGGTCGGTTATATGTCGCGTGTTCTCGGGTAGGTACACCAAAAAATATATACATTTAAGCATGTAATGGGAAAAGAAAAAATGAGCTATACCCGAAGGCACTGCAGTAGTACTCAATGTAACTTTACTTCTTAAATGTTAATGTTTTACTGTTTAATAATTTATACGCTTCTTATATATTGTTCAAATTCTTTTATCAAAATACCAGTGACAGCGCAATGCACGATAACATGGAGTGAATACACCATACGCATCTGCCCACGGCCGCCCTGTTGTGCGCAGATAGGAGTTGATTCTAAAATAAAATAAACATAAAAAGAGTAATACAATCATCACCCATAAAGCGGATAGCAGACGTGACGTATTATATGTGTACCAGATTTCAAGTCAATAGGTGAAACGGTTTGCAAGCTACAGGTGATTTAAAATCCTGGACAGACCAACGAAAAGCCACGGTAGCAAATTATAGAAGAAGATTTTACTGTTTAATAATTTATATTTATATGAAATGTGCATCTTATATATTACTTCATATTCTCATATGATAATGATGTTAATGTTCTTTATATTGATTTCTATGTTATTGTAAGTGCATCTATGTGTGTATATGTATGTATGTATGTATGTATGTGTATATATATATATATATATATATATATATATATATATATATATATATATAATATATATATATAAAAAATATATATATAAAAAATATATGTGTATATGTATATATAATATATCTGTATATGTGTGTATATGTGAATATGTATATATATATGACAGCAACACTCATAACAATGACAACACAATTACATTGACAATCATGTTACGTTATTTTTAAAATGTTTCCTTTACTTTTTCATAACCTCTTTAACACACTTCTTCTCCGCTGCGAAGCGCGGGTATTTTGCTAGTTCAAGAATATAACCAAAGTTAACAATAATCATTCAATTTACATATTGCTGTCAATGAGTTTAAAAACCTAAGCTCAAATGTCAATCGACAGAAAGTTAATCTGTTTTCTTGGATGGTGCAGAGGTAAGAACTGTTGCCTTATAACCAAAAGTTTCCAGGTTCGAGTCCGGGCACTCTGCGTTTTGAGTAGTAAGCTGCTATTATTATTACTATAATATAATAAAAACATACATTTGATTTGAGTCTGTAACACCCGGTATAAATTTGGCAACTTGTAAATGTTAGTACTTTTTTTATTATTATTCAGTTTTATTCTATCAGTGACATTCACGTGGTACAACGAACCTGCCTCTCCCTCTCTGAGTTGATGCTGTTTATCTCCATTCTTTTTTACAAAAGCAGTGATGACCACAGTTGATGCTGTGGTTGATGCCTGCTCAGAACTATTTGTTGTACAGATATCCCGTGACCGCTATCAGACTATCATGTGGCATTTGCGCTTTGACAACAAAGAGACCTCTGTGAAAAACAAAAGGTTTTCGGACATCTGGCAACATTTTGTTGAGAGCTGTGTTTTGAGTTACAACCCAGGGCAAAGACTTTAAGAGTCTGTGGTCATAAAGCTTATGGAGCTGTTTCTGGACAAAGGTAGAACTGCAACAACAGACAGCTTCTTCATAGAGCTTTCGCTGGCTAATAGACTGCTACACTGCGACACAACTCTGCTTATCACCATAAGTAAATGGGACTTCCACCTGCAGATAAAGTCACTTCAGTACGCAAGCAAATTCCCACACTAGTGTTTAGATCTGGCAGTGCCATGCTGACGGTGTATATATGTAAATTGAATTCATTTTTTTTTACTTTGGTTATATTCTTGAATAAAAGCACACGTTTATTTCATATTTGGACTAAAGTCTTCACACATTATACCCTTCACGTCATTATTAGTATAACATGGAAAAAGTTTCTGCTTTAGGTATGCGTTCAGCATTTCTTGCCTTGCATTTCCTTTCATCCTACATTTACACGGATCATTGTAGACCTGGAACACACATTAAATGTATGTATTACAAATAACGATATACTGTATTATTTACCCAATACAACTCCAGGCACCTCACACCGAGATAAACACACTTGAGGTCTGAGAATTTTGCGACTGACTTCAGTTCCATTGGGGGAGGGGAGGGGATAGCAGGCTGCTTGCTACTTGTGCTGATCGACACATTTGCAAAACAAAAGATGATGATGAGGAGAGGTGTGAAGGAATTGAAGGTGGCCTGGGATTTTTCATAGTTTTTTCATAGGCTTCAGGGATTCTAGTGTTAAATATAACTGACAAGCTTACCCAGCAAATCTGCCTCCCCCGTCTACTCCACTCACCAATCCAGGCAGACGCTGGCACATTCACACCTCACACCATGACATGCCCCTGGACAACTTTCTACTTAAAATTGAACTCCTACTGGTCACGCACAGATGGCCAACAGCTGTGCTGAGCCTGTGCATACCATAGCCATTGCTCTAGTAAGTAAACCTTATTTAATTAAAACAAAGGATTCCTTTCTGTTACACAGACTTTCTTACAAAAGCAAATGTTGGCATTTCCTTCCAGGCACGGTGCACCTCAAACCGCACACAACAAGCAGGCTGCCAGGACACTGGCACGTGAAATGGAACACCTGCCAGGGAGCCTCTACTGGCCATTATACAGGCTCCATGAGTGCTAGGACCCGCTGCACCTCTCAGCACACACCAACTGCAATGTCCCCGCATTCCTGTAGCAGCACCTTCAATACAAAATGGTGAGTGCCCTTCTTTAACACTAGTTTACTTTTACTCTTATAAGCAACAATGTTCAGTTTAGCGCTGTTTTAATTTAAAGTGGTAATGCACGAGGTCATGCATTACCACAAGCAGCAATGAAGAACATCCATTTTCAAGTTAATTTACAACAATGACACAAGACTCTTCCTTATCCACTAAGTATTATTACTTTGATCTCCTTGTTATTCTACAGCAGCGGCAATGCTTGAGACTAGTACTAGTTATTTGTCCCACCTGGTCAGTTTTTCTGCAGCTCTTCTTGCCTCTACTTCTTGCCTCTGCTGTTGCATCTGTTTGCCCATGATCTGTAGGGTTTCAAGAACTGTCTAAACGTTTAGCTCCTCACTAATGGTGGAGCTGCAATTCTGCCCTTCAAAAAGAGCTGTGTCGTTACTTGCAATACAATTTATTATTTGTTGTTGTTGTCCCTGTTTGGGGTTGGAAAACAACTGTTAAAGACAATTGGAGACAAGATAGGAGACAACTGGACAGAAGGTGGCAATTTTATGTGACTGCATGATCAGCAGAAGCAAAGGCAGAGCTTGAAGGACATCAGGAATCTTCCAGTTTGTTGAGTTGTTTATCACCTACTTCTTTTCACACACCCCGCCCCCCATCCCTTCTACCTCATTCCTCAAACCCTTGCAAATATCGATCAACATGCTTTGATTTATCCTTAATTTCCCTTTATTTTTTAAAGTATTCACCAATGTATTACCTGAATATGCAACAAGTTGGTGATTCTGAGGAATAAAAAATGGTTAATATAGTTTTTATTAAAGCAAGTGGATACAAAATAGACCTTTCAAAGTAAAAGTACAATGCATCCATGGAAGTCAGCGTGAAAGGTTAATAATAAAATATTGAACAAGAAGACATGTGAAGGAGATACCATCATTGAGAACAAGCACTATTCTACAAAGAACTGATTTGTCAAAAATATATTTGTGACTTCTTTGAGGAACAAATATTGACTGCATTCTTGATCTTATCAAGGTTGTTGCATCCAGCTGAGTAAAAATAGTGCATCTAAATTCACTATCTAGCCAGTACTTTGAAGAATCAAACAGTAACATGAAAATGCATTGTGAAAAAGCACCTGCAAAATCTGAAGATAAAATAAATAAAAAAGAAAATGTTATATACAATCATCTAGTTACTTTAAATGAAAATATATGGGAATATTGTGAGGCAAAAAAAATTGTTTACCTAAGGGAAAAAAAAATTTGGTTTGGAAGAGGATTGCTAATTGTTTGTGATAAAAATAAGTTTCCTAAGAAGATAAAAGAATACCATGTAAACATGATTATTGCACATTTATTCGAGACAACAGAATATTTGTGATGATAATGATATGGACAATATGCATGGTTAATTACTGTTGCTTGTTACTATATATTATAAAAGAAAAAAGCAACAACAATAACATTAATTAACTAAGATCAGGCAATGAGAATAGGAAAAAAACATTTAAAATTAAACAGCATGCAGTAAAAAAATAATTTAGAAGACATGTAGCTATGTATGTGTACAGATAATAATAAGAGTATATATAGTTCAAAGAAGAATGAAATTAAGAGATACTGAAGAAAATAACTTTTTCAATTATATGGTGAATATTGTTACTGTAATTGTGAAGAAGGTAGAGCTTTCTGCTATGTAATTATAAACAGACTTGATGCTGCCTATGAAGAAAAATTTTCTTTAGTAGTCCGGTATTGTGAAAGTTTGCAATAGTCAACATCTAATTCAGCATGGCCTCTGGATTATGTACTTCATACTACTGCAGGCAAATAGGTTTAAAAATCTTACAATAATCACTTTATGGCAAGAGCAGTTTGTTGCACGGCTGACTACTGACAGGCAGCTTTGTAGTATTCTTACATTTTAATTAAATTTCAAATATAATACATCTAACATCATTGTTCTCAGGTACTTAATTAACTGGTACAGAGTAAATGCAATAACATCAATTAAAAAGTGGGTTATGACAAACATTACAGAATGCCAAAGTCACATATTTATAGTCAAAAATGCAAAAAAGTCTACGTTGTGGGGTTTTTTGCTCAAAACAGATGGCCACATTGGCGCACTCATTGCTGCTGCTGCAACAGAGATCAAATATTATAAGTCTGAATTCCACACTTGGTCGTTGTCTGTGGGGACTTTGCACTTTCTTCCTATAGCTGGATGGGCTTTCCTTCCACATCCCTTAAGGTGTGTGTATGTGTTATTTTAGCTGATGACTCTAAATTGCCCCACTTATAAATATGGATGTGTGAGAGTTGACCCTGTAAGGAACGGGTGAACACTCCAGTTCTGTTTCCTGCCCTGTGTCCAACACTGTAAGCAAAGAAATTACCCCAAATGAGATTATGTGGATTTAGGAATGCTGTGTTAAAAATTGTATTTCTTATTCAATATTAAGGTTCATAAATTACTTCAATGAAATTAAGTAAGAATTTCCTGTAATCAAATTTCTTAATTTCACAAAATATACTGCTCTTATAAATGACATCATAATCACTAAAACAGTTCAGTCCAAAACATGATGAATGCTGTATTCCAAATGATCACGTTTAAAATTAAATTTAAACAAACTTTACAACTTTCATTTACCCAATTCAGACAGCTTTCAGAGTAGAGTGCTCAACATGATGCAGCTTCTCATGTGTATGAGGAGGTTAATTCATTTTTGCTTACTTTCCCTTCTTCTTCAACTTTTCCTACTTCTGTGTGGGGTTGATGTGCTTGATCAGCCATCTCCAAACAGCTCAGTCCTGTACCTCCTCACCAGTTCAGCCTTTTCCCTCAAATATTTTTTTACATTATCCTTCCACTTCTGCTTTGGCCTTCCTTGCTTTCTCTTCCCCTGTACTTCCCTTTCCATTACTCTTTTGCTCACATATTCATTATCTCTGCTCATTACTTGTCAATTCATCTTCAACCTACTTTCCTGTACTTTCTTAGATATTTCTCTCACTTTTGTTGTACCTCTGATTGTCCCATTTCTTATTCTATTCTTTTTTGTAACTCCTCACATCCATCTCAACATTGTTATTTCTGCCACATCTAACTCTTTCTGCACTTCCTTTACTGCTCATATCTCATCTTCATACATCATTGCCAGTCTTACCACTGTCTTGAAAACCTTTCTTTTACCCTTCACCTTAATTCTTTGATCACAAAATACTCATTATACTTTCTCCAAATTGTTCCATCCTCACTGCACTCTGTGGGTTATTTCTGCATCTAGTTTTCCATCTCAGGCTACCACTATTCTATGTATTTAAATTTATTCACTCTTTTCAATAGCTCTCCCTGCAGGCTAACTTCTGAATCGTGATCATCATTAAACCCTTTATATTCCAAAGATATTTTCAGTTTTTTCAACTTCCTCTCCACGTTCTCTTTTATGGTGCTACACAACACAATGTCAGTGTACCAGGGTGACTAATCTTTTATGCCGTGACTCGACACATCCATAAACAGATCAAAGAGGTAAGGACTTGAAGAAGATTCCTGGTGCAGACATACTCTAATTGGGATGCTGCCTGTTACCACAACACTGCTTCATACATACATATCCTGGACAATCCTCACATATGTCTCTGGTACTTCTTTCTCACTCTTGACATAGCACTCTTTCATAAGCCTTTTTCAAGACAATAAATACCATATTCAGAGCCTTTCTGTTTTCTTTATGGTTTTTCAATGTAAAGTCTGCATCAGTTGCTCCTCCCCTATTGTGGTCTCTTCCTTAAGCCTTCTCTTTATAACCCTTTAGCAGATTTTCATTGTCTGTGACATCGGCTTTATCCCACTATAGTTTCCATAATCCTGAATGTCACCCTTCTCCTATAAATGGGTACAATCACACTTTTACTCCAAACCTGTTCTTAGATCTTCTACATTAGATACCACAACACATCTACCACTCCCTCTTCTCCTAAACTCTTCCACAGTCCTGCTGGTATTTCATCTGGTCCTGTTGCCTTTCCATTTTTCATTTTATTTCACTGCTTCCTTTATTCCTCCCTCATTATTCTTGGTATTAGCCCTTTATCTGGGACTCTACCCTTATATTTTCTTCATTCAACAACTTTTCAAAGTACCTCTTCCATCTATTCTTGATCCTATTATGCTCATTTAAGACCACACTTTTCTCATCTTTCTTATGCTTTATCTGACTAAAATCCTTTTCAACCTTGTTACTACTCTTTACTCTTCTAAAAATTCTCTCTCCATCTTTTGTCTCCAGTTTTTCACACACCTCCCCCAAAGCTTGTGTCTTGGCATTCTGAAAATGCTGTGACCCTAACCTGTAGATAAAATCTTATTTTTTCCTAGTCTTAGATAATATAACACATTATTTCCACTTAGAATTGCTGTAATTAAGGATTGTTATAGTTGTGAAAGATACAGTAAGTCAACATGCAAGCAATGTAATACAGGATAAGGCAATACTGTTTTAATTGCATATTTCCAGTATGGTGTTACTTCAAAAATGCTATAAACAGCTTGGGATTAGTGTAAATCAAACACTTTCTAACTGAGAAGTAAATATTGTTTTCCTAAAATGATGTGAGTGTGGGAGAATCCTAAAACATATGACCTAGTGAGGTGCTTGATGAAACTGCTTACAACGTGGGTCTTGTTCCAGATAGATTTTAGATCAATCTGAATTTTATATCATAATTAAGATTTTAAGATGAATTACACCAGACCTAGTGGCATAGCTCCCTAGTGATGTCCATAAACCAAGTATTGTGTAGGTTAAAGAAGACTAGAATATATGATTATAATGAATCAGAGCAAATGAGAATAGTGTTTTGCTCTAAACGTAACTCATACATTTTTAACATTTTCGAAGGAGTCATCTCCTACTGGGTAAGAAGGAAATTGACAAAAGTTAGTAGTGGTTGGAGCTCATAGCAAAGTGTACAGAGAGAAGACTGAATAAAGATTTCTTTTCCATGGCTGACCAGGGGCCTTATGCATAACGCTGTGTGTAGAATTCACACTATAACATGACATAAGCACAAAAGTGGAAATGTGCTTACGCACAAAAAAATCCAGATGCATAAATCTTTGAGTTCGCCAGCTTCCACGTTCTTCCGCTCCATAAATCCCGGTCAGTGTGAAAATCAATGCACGTGCACGCGCCTACTGTCCCGCCCCAACTCCTCCCAGAATTACGCCTCTTTGAATATGCAAATCAATATAAATAGCCCTTAAGATCAGCCTTCTGTGAAAAGACACTGGCAAAAGTACGAGGCAAAAATAGAAGAATTTCAGCGAATACCAAGTAGAGGCAAGGAAAAACGTACTATTTGTTGGTTTAAACAGTGGTATAAACAACAAAAGGAAGTTGATCGAGTGACATAGCATGTCGGAGAAACTCAAAAGCTCAAGTTCACAAAGTCGCACAGTGCCCGAAATAAAAAGAAGTTGTCGCTGTGAAAAGGCGAGTCGTAGCCCACTGTCTGAGTGTCATATGAAAGCTTATTATGGTACAGAAAAAAAAGGCACATAGTGTGAAAAAAGCACGAAATGTCACCTTTAATCTCGAAATTTCCAATTTAATCACGTAGTTTATCTTGTCATTAAAGTAGAACATCATAAACTTCATCTTAAAATTGTTTAATTTACTAGTTTCTCAAATCCAATCGTAACTAAAGTAGCACGTTAAATGCTTTGTTTTGTATTTGATCTTCTATGTGCTCTATGTGTGTGAATCACTACGTGCTTCCGGGCTTTCTCTTCCTCTGACAGGACACAGAATCCATTACATTCGTAATATTACAGCTCTCTGAATAATTAAAATACTAAAAAGTATACATGGTATCATTTTCATGATGATTGGAGTTAAAGCATGTTATTAAACATGGGAACACTGTAGCGGGGCCACATAGTGTTTAAATGTCAGTTCTGAGTGCGTCTCGTTTCATTGTCCCGTTTACTGTTTATGTGCATCAGTTAATGCCATCCCCGAAAAACGGGGACGGATGATGGAAGGAGACCACAGCCACAAACCTGGAAAACACCTGTTTACAATCAATTAATCCCAGCCGTCACAGGACTATATAAGCCAGCAGGAGGAGAAGGAAGAGGGAGGAGAGAAGGAGATTTTTCATTCACGACCATGAACCAACGGTACCAGTTACTGTCCACATCGCGCTTGCCAATCCAGTTTGTTTTTCCATCTGCCGGATTTATTTCAAGGACCTCGCCACGAAAGACCCCGGGGTAGGACTTAATCATCCACCATACACACGAGGATTCACGGTGAGGCTGTTCCATTTTTTCCGGGGAGATTCAAACAACTCAATATCACTAATTCAGTCATCCGCTTTCAGGACAGTTTCATTATTACCGGACTCACGTTCTCATTCATTTTCAGTTTATCATTCATTGTTGTTTTCGTGTGGTGTGTTTATTTGTTACAGGGACAAGGGAGGGTTTTTGTTGTATATATTTATATATATTTGGTGGTGTTTTGTTATTGCTGGGGTGGAGGGATATTTGTATTTATATATGTTCCTATTTTTTGCATGTCTTGTTTTACTTAATACATATAATCTGTTTAATTTTACATCCTGTTTTTGTGCTCATATTTTTCACCGTCGATTGTGGGGGGAAAAGTTTAATTGGTAAGAAGTACGGCTTGATAGTTAGATTATTTCTTAGTTAATTATCCAGGCCACTGGTCTTGGAGGTGTAGCTGCCGGCTGGGTAAAAGGGGTCGGCCGTTACATAAAGTGGTGCCCTCTCTGAGGAAATATCTATCGCTGTCTGCCTTTAAACAATTTCCCCAATTAATATGTCTATAGTGCGTGCCGAGCAGGACGACACCATTGCTTCGCCGCGGTGTGATGATGGAGTAGCCGGGGCGCGGCACGTCACAGTCAGAGCGTGTTCAGCGGTGCGGGAGGTGGTGGATTCGTTGCAGTCGCTGTACCTCGAAGATCACCATGGACCTGAGGAGGAATGCCTGGAGGATGTCTCGCCTCCGTGGGAAGATCTGGCGCAACAACTGACCCGGCTGAATGAGAAAGTCCGCGAGGTTGCTGAAAGTGCGCTCGGGCGCGAAGATGCCTTGCGGGCTCGCATCAGCAGCTCCCAGGAGGAATTAAAAGAATATCTTAGTGAGCAAGTTCAACTCCTGGGGCGGGAAATCGTGTTGTGCCTCCAGAGGCGGGATCAACGCTGGCAAGAAACTCTTCAGGGGGAGGTCCGAAGGAGTCTCCAGACGGTACGTCAGTCACCCCGTCATTCAACGACGTACGGGTCTCGTGGGGGGGGTGAATACATCAATCGGCCCTCTGTTCCTGGGGTGCGCCTTTCCTTTCCCAAGTTGGGGGCCCCTTATAACATCGATGATGTCCTCAACTTTGTGGAAGAAGGGGAGGCGTATCTTGCTGTTAACCCTTTAACCCCAGAAGAGCTTATGGGGGTGATAGGGGCATCCCTCTCGGGGCCGGTGCGGAGCTGGTGGCTGACGGCAAAGAAGAACATTAATACTAGAATTACCAGAGCCTACGAAAAAACTCATATATCCGGCCCACCTTAAATCACTTCTTAAATCCGTTCACACCTCTCCGCCAGCATCCTTTGTCCTCTAAATGTGCTGATAAAAGACAAGCTGCCAGCAGCTGGCTATTCCATCCCCCCACCGACTTAGAACGTGAGCGAAGTTTTCCCAGCTCACGCCTTGATTGATTATGTGGGAGTGAAGTGGAGTTTTACAGTGGAAATAAGACATCATTATTCTAAAGTAATCTGTGTAAACACATTGTTAAAATAGAAACTTTTTCATATTTTAGTAATAAATGTTACAAAATGTAGTAGGCATAAACTATAGAATATATAAAGCCTGAGTTCCAAAGATCAAATAAACACTTTCACAAAAGCTTCAAGACTAATTCAACAGCTTCTGTGGCGTAGTGTGCTAAGATTTGCCTCTTAGCACTGAGCAGCTTTTTCCTTGCCTCACAGACCTGAGTTCGATTCCCCGCTGGGGATGAAGTGTTGCTCTTTTTTTCTTTTCTTTTAAACCTCAAACGGACATAAAATTTATACATTTGTATGCACTGTCAGTTACTGAGATCGTTATATTTTCATGTGGGATGCTCCTTTTCAAATATTTTTTTAACAATTGAGACTGCAATTAACAGGAACAACTGTCCTTATAACTTATTTTTAAGATCCATAACACACAGACAGACAGAGCACTGCGTAATAGAGAGACAGACAGGCAGAGAAGTCACTAGATATATAAATAAACAGGGAAGCCACGTGTACTGAAAGAAAAAAAGAACATGTGCGTCATCTGACTAAGATCGGGGGAGGGGTGATGTTAGAGCGCCTGTGCTTATTCAGTGCCTCAGGGACAACGCACATGTTCTTTTTTTCTTTCAGTACACGTGGCTTCCCTGTTTATTTATATATCTAGTGACTTCTCTGCCTGTCTGTCTCTCTATTACGCAGTGCTCTGTCTGTCTGTGTGTTATGGATCTTAAAAATAAGTTATAAGGACAGTTGTTCCTGTTAATTGCAGTCTCAATTGTTAAAAAAAATTTGAAAAGGAGCATCCCACATGAAAATATAACGATCTCAGTAACTGACAGTGCATACCAATGTATAAATTTTATGTCCGTTTGAGGTTTAAAAGAAAAGAAAAAAAGAGCAACACTTCATCCCCAGCGGGGAATCGAACTCAGGTCTGTGAGGCAAGGAAAAGCTGCTCTGCGTTAAGAGGCAAATCTTAGCATGCTACGCCACAGAAACTGTTGAATTGCTTTTGAAGCTTTTATGAAAGTGTTTATTTGATCTTTGGAACTCAGGCTTTATATATTCTATAGTTTATGCCTACTACATTTTGTAACATTTATTACTAAAATATGAAAAAGTTTCTGTTTTAACAATGTGTTTACACAGATTACTTTAGAATAATGATGTCTTATTTCCACTGTAAAACTCCACTTCACTCCCACATAATCAATCAAGGCATGAGCTGGGAAAACTTCGCTCACGTTCTAAGTCGGTGGGGGGATGGAATAGCCGGCTGCTGGCAGCTTGTCTTTTATCAGCACATTTAGAGGACAAAGGATGCTGGCGGAGAGGTGTGAACGGATTTAAGAAGCGATTTAAGGTGGACCGGATATACGAGTTTTTTCGTAGGCTCTGGTAATTCTAGTGTTAAAGACTGGGGATCCTTTCGTCGATCTTTCCTCGCGGCTTTTCTTCCGGAAGACTATGAATCTGAACTGGAGGACAAGCTTCGATCCATGGTGCAACTGCCTTCGCAATCCATCCGGGACTTCGCCTATGAATATCGGGCTTTGTGTTTGAAGTGGCGGCCGGCTATGTCTGAAGAAGAGGTGGTCCGCCGCATCCTTAATACCTGTAACCCGCGGTTATCTGGGGGTCTCAGGGGGGTTGTGGGGTCGGTGGAAGACCTGGTGAAGGTGGGCTCACAAGTGGAACGGGACTGGGGAAACTCAAAAATGTACTGGAATAAAGTACAAGCCAGTACAAGAGAAACCCAGCCCCTAAAACCCCAGCGAGCCAAACCTTGCCGGTCGGAAGCCGATCTCGCCATCATGCAAGCGAGTACGTCCCTCCTGATCGTCCCAGTGAAGCTGCGGGGGTGGCAGGTAGATGCGGTATTGGATACAGGGAGCCATCACACCTTAATCCGCTCAAGCATGTGGAAGAAGATTAGCCGACTGACAGACAACTTAACATCTGCCCCGTCTGTCCGATTTGTATTGGCAGATGGGAGTGAACACAGAGCCCTGGGCAAAGTCCCCTTGAGGTACAGTGTAGTTTCAACCACCTGGGAGATGGATACGTATGTCCTGGATGACCGGCACCTGTCCGTCCCGTTACTCCTTGGGCTGGACTCTTTAACCACCATGAGGATGACCATCCATCTCAGTCCCAGGGGGTATATGGTGCCAGGGGAAGGGGTATGTGACTTCATTCATAAATCCAAAGAAGATCTGGGCTCGGAATTCATTGGCTTCTACGCAGCAGTGAGGAGTGACGCAAGCACCTCGGCGGCAGCCCCTGTGGAGGGACAGCCGAAGAGGTAAGGCCGGTGCTGAAGAAGTGGGCCGAGGTGTGGACTGAGAAATTAGGAGTCGCCCGTGGAGTTACCCACGTGATCCACACCTCGGACGAAGTTCCAATAAGGCACCGAGCTTACCGTGTTTCTCCACTAAAAAAGGGCATAATTAAAGAACATCTTGATCGAATGCTCGCCGAGGGAATAATCGAACCATCTTCCTACTCCTGGGCGTCCCCTGTGGTCCTCGTAAAGAAGACGGATGACACCTATCGTTTCTGCGTGGACTACAGGGGGGGGTTAACGGGAAGACAAGCCTGGACGCATATCCCATGCCCCTGGTTCATGAGATTCTGGAGTCACTGCATGGAGCTGCAGTTTTCAGCACACTAGACCTCCGCAGTGGCTATTGGCAGGTGCCGATGGACGAGGGGAGTAGGAAGAAGACGGCAGTCATCACCCCTGAAGGCTTGTTCCAGTTCAAAGTCATGCCTTTTGGGCTTAAAAATGCTGGGGCTACCTTCCAGCGGCTCATGGAGCAAGTCCTGAGGGGGTTGATAGGCAAGATCTGCTTTGTTTACATCGACAACGTCATTATTTACTCCCCTTCTATTAAACAACATCTCCAGGACCTGGACACCATCTTCCAACGATTACATCAAGCGCACCTTATGCTGAACACGAAGAAGTGTACCTTCATTCAACCCCACATACGCTTCCTCGGGCACATTCTTTCATCTGAGGGGGTCGCTGTAGACCCCGAGAAGACCTTAGCCATCCGAGACTACCCCACGCCCACGGATTTGAAATCTTTGCAACGTTTCCTTGGGTTAGTGGGGTGGTATCACAAGTTCATTCCCCGGATAGCTGATATAGCGGCTCCCTTGAACAACCTAAGAAAAAAAGATGTCCCGTGGGAGTGGACAGCAGAGTGCCAGGACGCGGTCGAGCAACTAAAGAGCCACCTTCAAGAGCCGCCCGTTCTGGCCCAGCCAGATCCGCAGCTCACTTTCCAGGTACAAACAGATGCCAGCAACCTGGGGCTTGGCGCCGTGCTCACTCAGAAAATCCACCAGGCTGAACACGTCATCGCTTACGCCTCTCGAGCCTTGCACGGCGCCGAGCTGAATTATTCGACAGCTGAAAAAGAGTGTTTGGCTGTCGTGTGGGCTGTGGAAAAATGGAGACACTATCTGGAGGGGGTTGAATTTGAAGTGTACACCGACCATCACGCTCTGACCTGGGTATTTAATCACCCGAAGACCTCCTCCCGTCTAACCAGGTGGGTACTCCGCCTCCAGAACTTCACTTTCAAGGTGACCTGTCGGAAGGGCTGTGGCAATATTGTGCCTGATGCTCTGTCCAGGGTGTCCGAGCCACCGGGGATGGTGTGTTTGGCAGAGGCAAAGAAGATGATCCTCCCTCTGCCAAGAAGCCTTGAAGACCTGGCTCAAGCACAAGCCACCAGTCCATTCTGCCAGAGCATCAGGGAGGGACTGGAGCAGCAGCGTACCGACCGGGTACACTTCGTGGACCTCCAGGGGGGTTCTGTACAGGACCACTCCATCCTCCCTTGGGGGTCTGCAACACCAACTAGTGGTCCCGGAAGAGCTCATCCCAGACTTCCTAATTTACTATCATGACAGTCCTTTAGGTGGTCACCTTGGAAGGACAAAGACTTTATTAAAGATCCTGGGGGTTGCGTGGTGGCCGTCTGTCCGGAAAGACGTTTGCCACCATGTGAAGAAGTGCATCACCTGCCAACAGCTCAAAAACCCACCTGGTAAACCGGCAGGATTTCTGCAATCGACAATCGCGGATGGACCGGGGGAGACTTTGGGAGTCGACCTGATGGGGCCTTTTCCTGTTACCAGCTCGAGGAAGACCGTCCTGATGGTGGTGATTGATTATTTTTCAAAGTGGGTGGAGCTGTTTGCCTTAACGGATGCCAAGACTAACAAGATCAGCTCCACCCTGAAGAATGAATCTTCACCCGCTGGGGGGTGCCGAAGAACATCGTCTCAGACCGGGGTCCGCAGTTCACGAGCTCTCTGTTAGATGAACTTTATACAGCCTGGGGAGTGAAAAAAAACCTGACAACAGCTTACCAACCCTAGGCTAACATGACAGAGCGAGTGAACCGGACCCTGAAGAACATGATCGCCTCCTATGTGGGTGAACGCCATCAGGACTGGGATAAATGGCTCCCCGAGCTCCGGTTTTGCCCTGAACACCGCTGTGCACGAAGCCACAGGTGAGACGCCTGCTTTGGTTGCGCTGGGCAGACAGCTAAAGGGCCCGCTTGACCGACTCCTTCCCAGAGCCCCTAATCCAGAAACCACCAGTTACAATAACCTATTCAAAATTGAGGAATTACGGCGGAGAATCCAACAGAGGTTGGTGAGTTCGACATCCAGACATGCCAAGTTATATAATGCCCGGCGTAAGGAAGCGCACTTTCAGCCGGGTGATTTGGTCTGGATTAGAGCTCACCATCTCTCGGATGCCAGCAAAAGGTTCTCCGCCAAGCTAGCGCCTAAATGGTTCGGTCCGGCCAAAATCATTTCTCAAACAGGTCCCGTTAATTTCCAGTTTCAAAGGGGTATCGGCACTGACTCCAAGATAGACACAATCCATGTGGCCAATCTCAAGCCATACTTCGGCCCTCCCTTGTCCAAGGTTGGGGGGGGGGGGGGATGTAGCGGGGCCACATAGTGTTTAAATGTCAGTTCTGAGTGCGTCTCGTTTCATTGTCCCGTTTACTGTTTATATGCATCAGTTAATACCGTCCCCGAAAAACGGGGACGGATGATGGAAGGAGACCACAGCCACAAACCTGGAAAACACCTGTTTACAATCAATTAATCCCAGCCGTCACAGGACTATATAAGCCAGCAGGAGGAGAAGGAAGAGGGAGGAGAGAAGGAGATTTTTCATTCACGACCACGAACCAACGGTACCAGTTATTGTCCACATCGCGCTTGCCAATCCAGTTTGTTTTTCCATCTGCCGGATTTATTTCAAGGACCTCGCCACGAAAGACCCCGGGGTAGGACTTAATCATCCACCATACACACGAGGATTCACGGTGAGGCTGTTCCATTTTTTCCGGGGAGATTCAAACAACTCAATATCACTAATTCAGTCATCCGCTTTCAGGACAGTTTCATTATTACCGGACTCACGTTCTCATTCATTTTCAGTTTATCATTCATTGTTGTTTTCGTGTGGTGTGTTTATTTGTTACAGGGACAAGGGAGGGTTTTTGTTGTATATATTCATATATATTTGGTGGTGTTTTGTTATTGCTGGGGTGGAGGGATATTTGTATTTATATATGTTTCTATTTTTTGCATGTCTTGTTTTACTTAATACATATAATCTGTTTAATTTTACATCCTGTTTTTGTGCTCATATTTTTCACCGTCGATTGTGGGGGGAAAAGTTTAATTGGTAAGAAGTACGGCTTGATAGTTAGATTATTTCTCAGTTAATTATCCAGGCCACTGGTCTTGGAGGTGTAGCTGCCGGCTGGGTAAAAGGGGTCAGCCATTACAACACAGTGGTGCAGTGATTGTTCATGTCTCACGCAAGATGCTTGTTGCGCCTTGCACGACATTTGATGAAATACTTTATTACAGAAGTACTGTCTCTTTCAAACGTACTAACCCCCAATTCCTGTCCTTACTTTTCTTTCTCCAAATACCCAATCGTGACACAATCAGCTCTGTAATAGACATTAAGCCATTTATAAGCTTTGAATGCCGATTCTTCAAAACTTTTAAGGAACATTGAAATATCTTCGTAGTACATGTTTAATTATTCTATTCATCTATCCTTCCAGTGTTGCGCCAGCCACAGCAAGAATACAGCGCGAGGCAGGAACAATCCTTGAACGAAGTTCCAGCTCCTCGCTAGCGCTGTGGCACCATGTAGTTAAAGTTAAAGTTTTATCTGTATAATATAATAAACATATTTTGCTGCATTTCATCTTAAAAATGATATCGTCATCATACATAAATACATGCATTATAAAGTGGCTCAGGTTGTGCAATATTATAACTGTATCGCAAGTTTACAGTGAGGTAATTGTACGTATAAGTACAAACAGTTCTACAAGGAGCACTTGATGGACTGATTGAGTGTGTTTAGAGTTCTTGGGATGAAACTGTTTGTGAACCGCAAGGTCCGTACAGGAAAGACTCTGAAGCGTTTGTCATATGAGAGCAGTTCAAATAGCAAATGGCTGAGACAGCGTGTGCTTGATGCTGTATACCGATAATTCTCTTTCAGATCAGCTGCTGTACAGCTGTGATTCACACTCAGATACAGTGATATAAATACTCCGAGTGATGCAGTGAGAGTAATATGGAAAAAGATGATCCGCTGTGGCAACACCTAACAGGAGCAGCTAAAAGAAGAAGAAGAAGGTGCAGTGAGAGTAACAAAGCTAAAACAGGTATGGTATTTGGAATAGTTTGACCATTCTGTGGACCATGATATTGTTACAGGTTAATTACAATCAGATGCATTAAACTAATAAATAATACGTGGTTAATTTCAGTGTATTTATAAAGCCACGTCAGGGATGTGGATCTAAAAAAGAAAGATAAACCACACAGGAACAGTAGCACTGCTTTGACGCTGGGTGCCGCCAGTCTGCAAAACCAATCGGAGAACTTGCGTACGACAGGGTATGAGCTACTGTGGAAATGTGTGTGGCTTTATGCCAAGTTTAGGTTTTATACATCGCAATTTGAACATGGAAAAGTTCTTACGCAACATTTTTGTGCATACGCACCATTTATACATGAGGCCACAGGTGTTATTTCATTACCTTCTTCTTAATTTCATAGTCTTAAAATATGTAGTTTATAACCCAGTAATGAAGGTTGAAATTGGGTAATGTAATTTTCCACAGTCTGTCTTAAGTCTTTTATTCAATATATGGTCTTTTTGCATTCCAAATGCAACCATCGGTTAATCATGTATTGTATAAAATAACATTATTACAATTTTATTTTGATCCAGAAATTCACAGCAACTGCACTTCACACTGCAACTGTGATCCTGTGTGCTTACCTGACCTATTGTTTCTAGAGATGTCACAGTATGAGGTGAACGAATGGGTGATGCTTACCTCTGCATAGTTAATGTGAATATACAAATGGGTAATCTCAGAGAGTAAATTTTTTTTTTCCAAGGTACTTAAAAATATGGTGAAGTACTGGTGATGCAACTATATAAAATACTACAGAATTGAAGAGTCTTGAATCTAGATGGTCAAAGACAATATGGCTTGTTGTAATAAAGGATGTCTGTCTTGGAAACATTAGAATAGTGATCTCATCTCTTACTTAAAAGAGACTCTCTGCAACATGGCCTTTTAACTAAACAATAGGTTTCAGAAAATGAATCTTTGGATGACTACAATTAAAATAGATTTTAAAAAGTATTTTAAAAGAGAAAGTTTAAAGCTAGCACTTTATAATTGTAAAATATTTTAATGCCAACTTTATAAATTAATCACTTCCTATTATTTTAACAGCTTTTAGAAGATATTGTCTTTAATTGTAGCTTGCTCAATAAAGTGTAATATCTTAATCTTCTAGTTCTTCTTAATTAAGTCATTCATATCACGCAGATCTTAACAGTTTCAGGTGATGTATGAATAATTGGTCCCTGACATTTCTAAATTAAGTACAGTCTATTAACACTCTGCAGATGAACATCAAAAATATTGTCATCATCAGAATAATTATTTTATCAATCATTATAAATTCCACTGGTAAACTAAATTTAATTGCTAAGCAGCACTTTATAAAAGGCCTGTAAAACACAAGGATATGCCCCAGGGCAATTATGCAGAAATGCTTTGAGCAAAACTTTAATAGTATGTTTTTTTAACTAGAAAATATTCCATAACTACTACCTTAATGTGTTGTTTATAAAGTAGCAGAGAGCTAAAAATGTTTCATAAATGATTTATCAGTTTGCCATTTAAAACATATATGCAATGTAAAAATGTAAAATTAAAATCCTTCTTCTTTCAACTGATCCCGTTAGGGGTTGCACAACGGATCATCTTGTTCCACATCTTCCTGTCCTCTACATCTTGTTCTGTTACACCCATCACCTGCATGTCCTCTCTCACCACATCCATAAACCTTCTCTTAGGCCTTCCTCTTTTCCTCTTGCCTGGCAGCTCTATCTTCAACATCCTTTTCCCAATATACCCAGCATCTCTCCTCTGCACATGTCCAAACCAACGCAATCTCACCTCTCTGACTTACTAAGTTAAAATTAAAAATATTGCATAGTATATCTCAACTGCTTAGAAATTTAGCTGAATTCTAAAAAGAGAAAATGGTTTAAAAACTGCAGATATAATAAGAAAAACCTGTCCAAGTCAAATATATCTTTGCAACTTTCCAACCAACTCCGTTTTCACTCCTTTACCAGGCTGATGAGGCATATCAGCTAAATGTTATGCTTTGGCATCTATACCAGCCCACTGCATTTAAGCACAAAAGCTCTTGCCAGAAAATATAACAACTAGTCTAATGACTGTATGCTTTATCTGAAAGGTAATAATAGCTATGCTTAAAAAATCTAAAGGTCACACACTTTCTAGACCAATTTACAGTCAGTAGTTAACATGTACATATTTTGGAAATCACTGTGTCTCTTAAAAAGGAATACAGACAAATGGAGTGTGTCAGGTGTGAGAGTCAAACAGGCTATTGGATCAATAAGAATAAAGTGCCAAACACAGAACTACCCTAACCACATTTCATTACTTACAAATTAAGCTTAAGTGAATGTGGCCATCAAAAAAGAAGGGGGTTAAGTTATAAGAGGATGTCTGTATATAGTTGTGATGTATTCATATAATTAATCATATAAAATTCACATCAGAACATAGGAAATTTGACAAAAAAGGGGAGACCATTGTGTCCATCAAGCTAGTTTAGCTAATAGCTAAGCTGTCCCAATATCTCATGCATATTCTTCTTAAAGGTTGTCAAAGCTTCTGCTTCAACTATATGTCTTGGTAGGTTTCTTCCAGATTCCCACAACTCTTTGCATAAAGAAGTGTTTCCTGGCTTCTGTCTTATATGTACTTCCACTCAATTTCCACTGGTATCTTCGAGTATCTGATTCATCCTTAAGTCAAAAGAATTCTGCAGGATCTACTTTTGTCAATGCTTTTGAGGATTTTGACGACCCGGATTAGGTCCCCACAACGTCTCCTCTGCTCAACAGATTTAATTATCTAAGTACCTAAGTTCTGGGATGCACCTGGTAGATCTCTTCTGCAAAACTTCAAGTGATGTTGAGTCTTTCTTGTAGTATGGTTACCAGAAATGTACACAATACTCCAGATGTGGTCTCACTAGTGAATAAAACAGTCTAGGCATAATGTCTCTTGATTTATATTCATCAGTTTTTACTATAACATCCTAACATTTTATTTGCCTTTTTAATTACTTCTGCACATTGCTTAGCTGAGGGAAATATTATGTCAACATAAATCTCTAAATCCTTGTCAGAGGTTGCTTATTGTACGGCATTATCTCTCATCTTGTATTTTTGATTGATATTCCTTATGCCCATGTGTGGCATTTTGCACTTTCTATGTTAAACTGCATTTTCCAAGTGTCCTCCCACTTCTGAAGTGTTTCTAAGTCTTTTTCAATTATTTTGCTGCCTCCTGAGTGTCTGATATTCCTCCAGTTTTAGTGTCATTTGTGAATTTCACATGTTTTCTAACTATATCACATAGAAATCAATGTAATTAATATAAATTAGAAAAAACAACAATGAAAGATAAAACCCTGAAGGACTCCACTGCCCTCTCTATGTGGAGCATTCTCCTCTTCTGTGTACGTTTTATCGTCTGTCTGTTATCCAAATTGAGATACAGTTTTTAAAGTTACCTCTGATGCTGACTGCTATTTATTTTAAAATTAATCTTTATTGTGGGACTGTAAATTATGTCATATGCTTTGTTTTTGGGGCGGCATGGTGGCGCAGTGGGTAGCGCTGCTGCCTCGCAGTTGGGAGACCTGGGGACCTGGGTTCACTTCCCGGGTCCTCCCTGCGTGGAGTTTGCATGTTCTCCCCGTGTCTGCGTGGGTTTCCTCCGCGCGCTCCGGTTTCCTTCCAAAGACATGCAGGTTAGGTGGATTGGCGATTCTAAATTGGCCCTAGGGTGTGCTTGGTGTGTGGGTGCGTTTGTGTGTGTCCTGCGGTGGGTTGGCACCCTGCCCAGGATGGGTTCCCTGCCTTGTGCCTTGTGTTGGCTGGGATTGGCTCCAGCAGACCCCTGTGTTTGGATTCAGCGGGTTGGAAAATGGATGGATGGATGCTTTGTTTTTGTCAAATGTTCCAGTTTCCTGTTCAAAGAAAATCTAAAAGTTTGCTTTGCCAGGATGTTCTTCTCTTAAACCCATGCTGGCTATTATTTAGTATATTATTTTCATGTAGATACAGTGTATCCGGAAAGTAATCACAGTGCATCACTTTTTCCACATTTTGTTATGTTACAGCCTTATTCCAAAAATGGATTAAATTCATTTTTTTCCTCAGAATTTTACACACAACACCCCATAATGACAACGTGAAAAACGTTTACTTGAGGTTTATGCAAATTTATTAAAAATAAAAAAATTGAGAAAGCACATGTACATAAGTATTCACAGCCTTTGCCGTGAAGCTCGAAATTGAACTCATGTGCATCCTGTATCCCCTGATCATCCTTGAGATGTTTCTGCAGCTTAATTGGAGTCCACCTGTGGTAAATTCAGTTGACTGGACATGATTTGGAAAGGCACACACCTGTCTATATAAGGTCCCACAGTTGACAGTTCATGTCAGAGCACAAACCAAGCATGAAGTCAAAGGAATTGTCTGTAGACCTCCGAAATAGGATTGTCTCGAGGCACAAATCTGGGGAAGGTTACAGAAAAATTTCTGCTGCTTTGAAGGTCCCAATGAGCACAGTGGCCTCCATCATCCGTAAGTGGAAGAAGTTCAAAACCACCAGGACTCTTCCTAGAGCTGGCCGGCCATCTAAACTGAGCGATCAGGGGAGAAGGGCCTTAGTCAGGGAGGTGACCAAGAACCCGATGGTCACTCTGTCAGAGCTCCAGAGGTCCTCTGTGGAGAGAGGAGAACCTTCCAGAAGGACAACCATCTCTGCAGCAATCCACCAATCAGGCCTGTATGGTAGAGTGGCCAGACGGAAGCCACTCCTTAGCAAAAGGCACATGGCAGCCCACCTGGAGTTTGCCAAAAGGCACCTGAAGGACTCTCAGACCATGAGAAAGAAAATTTTCTGGTCTGATGAGACAAAGATTGAACCCTTTGGTGTGAATGCCAGGCGTCACGTTTGGAGGAAACCTGGCACCCTCCCTACAGTGAAGCATGGTGGTGGCAGCATCATCCTATGGGGATGTTTTTCAGCGGCAGGAACTGGGAGACTAGTCAGGATAAAGGGAAAGATGACTGCAGCAATGTACAGAGATATCCTGGATGAAAACCTGCTCCAGAGCGCTCTTGACCTCAGACTGGGGCGACGGTTCATCTTTCAGCAGGACAACGACCCTAAGCACACAGCCAAGATATCAAAGGAGTGGCTTCAGGACAACTCTGTGAATGTCCTTGAGTGGCCCAGCCAGAGCCCAGACTTGAATCCAATTGAACATCTCTGGAGAGATCTTAAAATGGCAGTGCACCGACGCTTCCCATCCAACCTGATGGAGCTTGAGAGGTGCTGCAAAGAGGAATGGGCAAAACTGGCCAAAGATAAGTGTGCCAAGCTTGTGGCATCATATTCAAAAAGGCTTGAGGCTGTAATTGCTGCTAAAGGTGCATCGACAAAGTATTGAGCAAAGGCTGAGAATACTTATGTATATGTGATTTCTCAGTTTTTTTATTTTTAATAAATTTGCAAAAACCTCAAGTAAACTTTTTTCACGTTGTCATTATGGGGTATTGTGTGCAGAATTCTGAGGAAAAAAATGAATTTAATCCATTTTGGAATAAGGCTGTAACATAACAAAAGGTGGAAAAAGTGATGCGCTGTGAATACTTTCTGGATGCACTGTACTTTTCTAATTTATTTCATATTATAGTTCCATAATTTTGCATGGAATTGAAGTAAGATTGTTCTGTAATTACCAGATCAAAACAAGCGAACCATGGAGTATATAAGCTACCTAGACACAAGTCAGGAATTGATCACCCTGTCTGGGTTTCCTGGGTGTGGGTGTATAATGTTGAAAGACCTGAAACTCCAGATGGCCCCCTTATTACATCACTGATGGTCTATCTAGGTTGCATTATAATGTGTGTGTTAAAACCAAGATCCATTTTGTCTCCCTTCTTGAAGATTTTAGTCATATTTACAACTTTCTAGTCTCAAAGAACTTCTTCTTTCTCAAAGTGTTATTCAGATATGCCTAATAAGGTTTTATTAATTACATTGTTCACTTCTTACAGTACAATTGGTAAAATCCCATTAGGTCCAGGGGTTTTATTAGTCTTCAATGTATTAAGGGTTTGAAGCACATCTGACTCTTCTATTTTAAAATCAAGGAAGTCAGAGTTTGTTTTTACTTCTACTTTTACTTTTTTGTGTAAGATCATAGTGATGATTTGCATTAGAGGTCCATGGTGGTGCATGTTTTAAAATAAAAATGTTGTGGCTCAGGTTCCGTGGGCTAGTGTGACCCCAAATTATTTAATGGAAAGACACTGTCACAATTTTACTTTGATCAAAAAATGCACAGCCACACAGATCACTGCAACTGTGATCCCGTGCTTACCTGACCTGTGAATATGTGATGCTTAGCTCTGCATGGTTAATGTTGTAACGCCTGCATGTGAGTGATTTCAGTTTCCTCATTGTCTCCCTGCAGGGCTGTAATTAAGACACTGCACCCATGGAGGTATAAAGCAGAGCTACAGAGAATGAAAAAAAAAGGCAAAAACAACTGTGAAAGGAAAAGAGTGGAGAGTCCGGAATCGGGGATGTTCAACCCGGCATAGTGTTGAGAAGGCAGATGGTTAGTGGCCCTGTGTGGGAGCAAAGGAAATAGCACTCCAGAAGTGGATCATCCCCCGTTGAACACTTATGGAGTAGCTGGAGATGATACAGGTACTCACCTTGGGATATGGTAGATGCCAGAAGAGAGTATAGAAGGCAGAGGTCCGGCTCCAAGCATCCCAGCAGATGCCAGAGGATACAGTTGGGATAAAAACTAGTGGATGAGACTGCTGCTTCTGCTGGTGTTTTCACCAGCTAAGAAGTCTGGTAAGATAAGCTGGGGAGACAGAAGTGAAAAATGTGTAGGGCTTATACTGTGGAATTTTATTCTGAGTTTTCTAATAAATTTATTCATTGCTGATTTTAACCTCCACAGAAGAGCAACTGTTTTTTTTAATTAGTTACTGGATTATTTATTTATTAACAAAGGGCTGCACAGCACTTTATTTATTTGTTGGAACACTGTTGTTTTAAATATAAAGCACTGAGCAATTCTAATACACCAATCCTTGCTTATTTGTGTCCTCATTGTCTGGCTTATCCTTGGACATGACTATTGACAGCCCTTGGTTCAAAGGAGATGATGGCAGCTGTAGCCAACCTATGCTGTTATAGTCATATACAGTATGCTGAATGGACTTATTTAGGTTGACCATGGTGTATTATTCAGTTGAAAATAAGCCATGGGGTCTGAAGAGTTAGACTTCAACTTGGTGACTATTGAATAATTTAAAGAATATGACATAGATGTTGTGATGGACGGCCTTGGCCATTACCCAGCTGGAACACCAGCTGGATGGAAGGACTGGGGGAGGGAGTACCTCCGAGGCACTACCTACCTAGAATGCTAGAGGGGCAGCCCTCCTGGGCGACTGTGACACCACGGATTCCTGCAGGGCATGCTAGGAGCTGGAGTTTGGTACAGCCTTGTTGGGGTCTGTGGGGGCCGCCAGGGGGAGCTGCAGAGCCCTTTAGAGGACCTCCACCACACCTGGTAATACTGATGAGCCACTTGGAGTACTCCCACAAGCTGAATAAAAAGAGTCGCCTCACTCCATTTCAGGAGCCAGAGTTGGAAGGAAGTGGACAAAGCTTGCTGGGAGAGGAGTGGAGGCGGAGAGAAGGAGAAGAGGACTGTGCTGTGCTGTGGTTTATGTTCTGTTCTGTGGGGAGCAGAGAAAAGCATTCCCCAGCTGTAAAAAAGGTGTGCTGTGTGACAACTCATGTCCTGCCTGTCTGTGTCGGGATTAGGGAGGCTGTATGCACCCCAGTGGTCCACAATGTAAAACATACACCATGGTTGTTTCTAGTCATCAAATTTCAGCCCAATGGACCACTTATATAAGATATGACTGAGACATTGTTTATCACTCCCATCATTAAAAGACCAAATAACATTTTTCACATGAAATTTGCATTTATCTTTCAAACACTTGTACTGTACAATCTATTCCAAGTCACACTGAAGCTGTTCTGGTGGTTTTTGGTGGCTCAATGCCCTATTATGACAGTTTATGTAATTTTTTTTTTTTTGGCAGTTATCTGTTGTGTGCTGATTGTATTAACAGTTATTAGCATTTCTTCCTATCATCTTTGATTGTGTGGATTATCTTATTTTGCACTTGTGAGATTTTGCTTTATTGTAATAAATAAATCACCAACAAAAAAGGTTTAAATACCATAGTTGGCTGGTGCTGTAAATTTTGAAAGTAGGCTTGATAACTTGACAATACAGTCAGAGGCAAGTTATGAAATGTTAATGTTTTTTTAAATTTTAAGCATAGTAAAATCAAAATACTTCATTTTTCAAAGCTTTGGGTTCTATTAGGTCAGTGGTATAAAGTGCAAGTAAACATTACTATCAAAGGCTGTCAATACCATAGGCAGTATTATTTTTTTAAGTCAACATTCAAAGTGCCAAACTGTTTCAAAACGCACCATAATCTTAACAAGAGCAAGCACTGCAGGGAAATGTACATTTTCCTGTTTGAAAAAGGTTGACATTAACATACACTAGAAAAGAACTGGCACATATCTTCTGTCCGACAGAACAGGAATAGGCAACCAACAGCTTGAAAACAAAGGGCAAATGAATGCTATGTGAAGCCAAATATCCTTTGACTCAGCAGCAGTAATAAAAAAATATATATTTAATGGTAAAATTCACACATGCAGAGCAACAGTAAGTGCTGTAAATGAAATAAAAATTACTGGAATGCAGGCAAGCCAGGTTCAAACAACAGCACTGGTTTTCTATATTCTGGACCACAGCAACAAAAAGTAATATTTGTTATATTGAATTGGATGGTGACAGGCAGTAAAACCTATCTGCATTCATATTGCTGCTTCATGAAATTTCTTGGCCATCTATAAATCTATTTTCTTACATTGGTTAATCAATTACTGTGTAATGAAAGCTTAAATCTATCCTAGTTGGATGAATCCTTAACAAGATGCCAGCCTATTGCACAGCAGTCTCGTACACCAACCCTGATTCAAAAAGAACCAGTTTGGAGATAATGTACAGATGAACCTAACATGCATGTTTTAAGAAGTGAAAAGAAAATTTCAAAATCCACAGCGATGATGGCCAGGCCGCTGGTCACTATGCCAACTCATGTTTTAGACATGATCACAAATAAAAGAATCTCACAATGTTTGTCAGATGCTATGTAGACTAATTTTCATAATGACTTGGGTTAGTTTATAGAAACAAACAATAGTGAAGCTATTTTATCTACAGAATATATGTCCTTGATGCATTCCTGAAACCAGAAAAGGCACTGTATAGAATACTAAAATAGAGTGGCTTATACTGTTAACGGACATAAGGATGGAAATAAGGAAGCCTCAAAGTATCAAATTAAAGGAACAAATAATAAACCAGTTGTCCCCAAAGGTCCTGACTAAAAGGAGAAAGTGTCCTACAGATCATTCTCACATTAACTCAATTTCAACATTCTCCCTTTTCTCATCTTCACCACTTTCTTTGACACATATCTGGATTCTAAACTTCCCACCAGTTGTACACTTTTCCAGCTCTCTTCAAAACTCCAAATGCATGCCCTCCTGGCTCAGAGCCCCTTTTAAGCTCCAGGACTTAAGTACTTATGGGGTTACTTCTGGTTCCCTCAGGAACAATTCTGGGCCATGTGCAAGCCTGTCTCATGGTGAGGGATGCCTGGTCAGAGCTCCCTAAAGAGGAACCTGCTGTCACTGCAAGCCCATAGGAACCTGTCTTCAGTACGTAACACGGTCCCCAGTGCAGCCTAAGCCTTCTTGCTGCTCCCAACTGGGCTAACATTAACATACAAGCATGTGGTATATATGCACTAAAGCAAGGAGACAAAAATAAATAATGAAATTAAATATTGCCTTTGGAACAGGAGTGATATGAATGAAGATGGATTACTGAGTGTGCTCTGTTATTGAATGATTCCGGTCCCTACATGACTGTCAAAGGAAAACATCAAAATAAGGACAAAGGAGCATTTTCAGGGAGTCAGTTATACAAAGTTACAAAAACGTTAGAGGATGTAAAATAGTAAAGTGGAGCTGATAGACTGAATTAGCAAAATTTACTTAAATTAAAAATGCAATAAAAAAGAAGTAAGAAGTCCCCACATGAAAACCTTCTTGAAAGAATCTACCACCTTCCTTTATTCTAAAACAGTGGTTTTCAAACCTCAGTCCTGGGGCTCCTTTTTTTTTCTTCAAACCTGTTTCACAATCAGTAAGTCATTTTCCATCAAGTAATCTCATTTAATCAACTGGTGTTTTATTTCTTCTCTTTTATTTTGTATTCAAAACAGAACAGCTTAAATGTTACAACAGTATTATTACTATATAACAATAATAGTGTTTGTGTTTTCTTATTAATTTTATTTTTTTTCTCTCTTTGATCAATTAATTGTATTCTGTTAATGACAATTAATGATGAACAGAAGAGTTACCCAGACACATGACACAGAATGCTAAAGGCTAAGGCTAATGCTAAGGCTGCTTCAGCGTTAGTGCCACTAACCTGCTCCTTAGTAAATAATGGATTTAAAAACACTTGGAAAAACACAATGTCAATTATGGTGATTATCATAAAATTTTTAAAGCCAAGATTAAAACTAAAATCACAAAGTTATGTGATGTACATAAATGCTTGGTACATTCTAATAAAAGTTAAAGGCAAAGCAGTGACTAGGTCTGAGACAGAAAAAGAATAATAGTCAAAAATAAATGTCAAGCAGCAAAGAAAATGTCATTTCATCATCTTGGTTTAAATTTCCTCAAACTGAAATACTAATGTCAGGAGCATTGTGTCTCCATCTTTTATGGGTAGGGACTTCAGAGTGACATGATGTTGTGATCTTCCAGAGATATTCACAAAATGGCGGCAAACTCAAAATGGAGGTATAAGAATAACTGATAAAATAATATAGGTATTTCTAAAAATTAAATATAAGGGTACAAGAACTGAAAATTGAAAACACAAACTCTGGCAAGGTGGTGGTCAATTTCAAGAATACACTTACATAAATGTCTACACTGACTAGAGTTACCAAAAATAAATTAACACTTAGTTCATTGGAGGGAAAATTAGAGAATCCCAAGTAAAACCCATGCAGACACACAAAGAATAAGCAAACATTATAAGTTGACCACTAGAAAATTGCAGTTTTCTGTGGCCTTGTACTAATGTAAAAAAATAGCGAAAATAATATTATCCATCCATTTTCCAACCCGCTGAATCCGAACACAGGGTCATGGGTAATATTATCATGTATTCAAAATAATTAAGGAATTGAGTGAAAATTATTTTCAAATGAAGTGTTACTTGTTGATTAGCACATGCAAATAAGAATAAAACTGTACTCAGTACATGTGAAAATAATGATCCAAAAATAAATTCTTTCCTTTTTAATATTTAACACAAACTCAGTATACTACATTATAACAAAAATATAATTGAATTTATATTTTTTTCTGAACTTCTTCATTCTGCTTAAAATTTTTTGTTTTAATTTTCAATAAAACCAACTTATTTTTTTCATTGATATTTAATACAAACTATGGAAATCCATGAAATGATTCCAAGTCGTTCTGCATTATGTTATATGACGTTTCTTTAGCCTCTCTGAGCAAATGGATTTCAATGTACACAGTGAATATTGTAGTGACCAGAAAACGTTCAGGGCTGTTGTTTTAACATCACTAATGTTCAGGGTGACTTTGACACATGGTGTGTTATCTTGGTTGTTATGTACAGTAAAAGCGCACGTTTTTTGGTTGTTGTTTGTTTACTGGCTTGGTGTATGGATGCACACTAAAAGTGCTCCATACTCTGAGCTTGAGCAATGATCTGTTAAGCAGCATCTTTTTCATTAAATTCAATGCAAATGTATTGCTGAATAATTCTGTGTGTGTCTGTGCGTGCCCTGCAGTGGGCTGGCACCCTGCCTGGGGTTTGTTTCCTGCCTTGTGCCCTGTGTTGGCTGGGATTGGCTCCAGCAGACCCCCGTGACATTGTAGTTAGGATATAGCTGGTTGGATAATGGATGGATGGATGGTTTAGTTAATTATTAAAGGCTTCCTGACAGATATCTTTGTCGTGGACCACTTTTTTTTACCCATGCTGCACGGACGGCTCGACAAGTGGTGTCAGCATTACGATTGATTCACCAGTGTAGAAGACAAATAAAACAGCATTTGCAAAGAAGTAAGTGCCGTGGTTGGTGGGGACGTCGACATAGGACTTAAACTAATAAATAAATAAAGAGGAGAGAAATACAAAGACTGCTGGCGGCACTTCAAGGTCACGTGACAAGGGACCACGACTCTGAAGCACCAGACTAGCCTGTGCCACGTAAAAAAAAAAAATGCTTTTAGCACTGAGAAGTTATAGAGCCTGTATTGTGGAAAAAATAAAAGCTACTTCAGTTTGCAAGATAAACAAAGATTAATAAATAACCAAATTAAAGATAATGGAAGAAGCTGACCATAAATCAGAGGAAGGGGCTGTGAGTTCCAAGCAGTCACCTGCTTGGCTGAAAACCTTACTTGAGCACCAGGTCCAGCAGTTTCAACAAATTTTGTCACCAACAATGCAGAAAATCGAGGCTGCAGTGAGAACTTTGCCAGATGCTAGGTACAGTCCCCCAGTAGCCCCTGAAGGTCCAGAAGTGTTTTCCAGAACATTTGAAAGTCTAACAACCAGTTTGCCATCTGCTTCCCCACCTCCAATGCTGTCAATGTATGAAAGCACACCCAGACCTGCACTGACAACAGCAGAGCAGCAGTTTGCTTCTGAGTTAGAAGTCATTCGCCAGTGATCTCGCATCTCCAGTCCTGCTATGGACCCTACTTCAGAACCCATTTTGCGCCCTCATATCTTGGATAGGAGAGCTATAGTACCACCATCCACCACAACCAGGAGTCAGCCTGACAGAACAGATCATTCACCCATTCTGGAGAATGGTAGGCCCAGCCACCTGTCCCAGGAAAATAATGACAACACTACTTTACAGGAAGGCCCAAACAGCTACTACCACCATCATGGACAGCACCCTGCAACATCATGCTGCACAAATGAAAAGCTAACCACATTTAATGGAAAAGAAGACTGGGAAATATTTTTTGTTTCTTTTGAGAGGGCAGCACAGAGGCATGCATGGACTAGGGCTGAACGAGTGGATCGGCTGTATGAAAGACTCAGAAGGCCAGCTATGCGTTATGTCTGTTCACTCCCTGAACACATTCGAGAAGACTTTGCCCTTCTGGTGGAGCAGCCGACCCAGTAATTTGGACGGGTGCACCCCCCCCGCCACCATTCGCCGACGACTTGGTGAGCTTCGCCAACAAAAGGAGTCAGGGGCGGAGTTTACAGAGGAAGTGTGTTGACTAGTGACATTAGTATATCCTGGAGTAAATTTGGACCTGCAGGACCAGTTAGCCACTGATATTTTCCTAAAGGGGCTTCACAACCAGGGTATGGCTTACAAAGTCATGAATAAAGATCCAACAACTCTATCTGAAGCACAAAGGCTGGTTGAGGTGCATGAACATAATTACAGAGCAACACTTGGCAGAGGCAAGGGAATGGGTTAGATGTGTTTACTGGGGCGATGAAGACATGGATGTTACTCCAAATACTGCCCTATGTCCTCAAGAAAGCCCTCGTCAACTACCTGTGACCAGGGAGCAGATTCAAGATATACTTAATAAAGTGGAGAGACTTCAAGTAATTCTCAGATCATCCAGAATTCGACCTGTAGTGGACCGAGGAAGGACCAGTGCACGCCAAACACCTAGCCCTAGCAGAACAACCTTGCTTCGTTCACCAAGACCATCTTCTGCTGGCAAAGGATTTTGCTACTCCTGTGGTGAAGAAGGCCATTTCAGACGCAAGTGCAGAAAGTCAGAGATACAAGTTAACTTGGCCCCAGATGCTTCATGTCCCAGAGTCTGTGATGGAAGTGTTAAGAAGCTGACCAACTTATCTGTTGCCAGTGTGGGAAAGATGGCTGCACCAGGACCCAGCCTACATAATTCAACTTCAACTTCTACTGACTACATCAACTTCTGTATGGACATTGTAGTTCCAGTAAGAACAGTACGCTGCTATGCTAACAACAAGCCATGGATTACAAGTGACATCAAGGGCATTTTGAACCAGAAGAAAAGGGCTTTTAAAGGCGGTGATCAGCATGAGCTCAAGTGCATGCAGAAGGAACTCCGAGTCCAGCTCAGGGCAGCGAAGGAGCAGTACAGAAGAAAATTGGAGTAAAATTTGCAGAATAACAGCATGAAGGAAGTGTGGGATGGGATGAAGATCATCACTGGCTGCAGCTTGAAGCGGGGTGCCTCCATCGAGAGAAACAGGGAGAAAGCAAACCTGATGAACAACGTTTTTAGCAAGTTTGACCACCCTAACCCACTCTCACTTTCACCTCAGAGTACTGCATCATCCACCCATCCTTCTGCTGATACCAACATAGGAGAGAGTTTTCCCCCACAACAATTACAGCAGCCCAGGTAAGCAGAGAGCTGAGGAGACTTCGTGCCAGCAAAGCAGTGGGTCCAGATGGAGTATCGCCACGACTGTTGAAGGCCTGTGTGTTGGAGCTGGGGAGTCCTCTACTGCGCATCTTCAACCTGAGCCTGGAACAGGGGAGAGTCCCGAGGCTTTGGAAAATATCTTGCATCACCCCATTCTCAAAGGTATCACGTCCTAGTGAGCTGAATGACTTCAGGCCTGTTGCCCTGACGTCACATTTGATGAAAACCATGGAGCGGCTGCTGCTTCACCACCTGAGGCCACAGGTTCGCCACGCCCTCAACCCTCTACCAGGAGAAGGTGGGAGCGGAGGATGCCATCATCTACATGTCAATGTCAATGTCAACTTTATTTATATAGCACATTTAAAACAACATAGGAATGCTGTGGCCAAAGTGCTTTACAATAATAGAATTAAAGAAAAACATACAATTAACATGAAATAACATAAATAGAAATAAAATAAATGAACATAAATAAAATAAATAATAAATAGAAGTAATGTTACATAATCACAATGAGGAAACCAACAGTATTACTGAAGGTCACGTAATGCAAGTGAATAGAAATACAGTAATCCCTCCTCCATCGCGGGGGTTGCGTTCCAGAGCCACCCGCGAAATAAGAAAATCCGCGAAGTAGAAACCATATGTTTATATGGTTATTTTTATATTGTCATGCTTGGGTCACAGATTTGCGCAGAAACACAGGAGGTTGTAGAGAGACAGGAACGTTATTCAAACACTGCAAACAAACATTTGTCTCTTTTTCAAAAGTTTAAACTGTGCTCCATGACAAGACAGAGATGACATTTCCGTCTCACAATTAAAAGAATGCAAACATATCTTCCTCTTCAAAGGAGTGCGCATCAGGAGCAGAGACTGTCAGAAAGATAGAGAGGAAAGCAAACAAATCAATAGGGCTGTTTGGCTTTTAAGTATGCGAAGCACCGCGGCACAAAGCTGTTGAAGGCGGCAGCTCACACCCCCTCCGTCAGGAGCAGACAAGAGAGAGAGAGAGAGAGAGAGAGAGACAGAGAAAAACAAACATCAAAAATCAATACGTGCCCTTCGAGCTTTTAAGTATGCGAAGCACCGTGCAGCATGTCGCTTCAGGAAGCAGCTGCACAGAAGGTAGCAACGTGAAGATAATCTTTTAGCATTTTTAGACTAGCGTCCCTATCGTCTAGGTGTGCGAACAGCCCCCCTGCTCAATCCCCCTACATCAGGATCAGAGAAAGTCAGCACAAGAGAGACAGAGAAAAGTAAGTTGGGTAGCTTCTCAGCCATCTGCCAATAGCATACCTTGTATGAAATCAACTGGGCAAACCAACTGAGGAAGCATGTACCAGAAATTAAAAGACCCATTGTCCACAGAAATCCGCGAACCAGCAAAAAATTTGCGATATATATTTAAATATGCTTACATATAAAATCCGCAATAGAGTGAAGCCGCGAAAGGCGAAGCGCGATATAGCGAGGGATTACTGTAAATCTTTAATCTTGTTTTAAAAATTGTGGACGACTCCTTTATGTGATGAGGTAAAGAGTTCCACAGGCAAGGAGCAGCAGCTGCAAAAGCCCTGTCCCCCTTAGTTTTACAAATGGTATGAGGGACAACAAGAGACAACTGACCACAAGATCTAAGCACTCTGGATGGCTGGTGTAAAATACACAATTTGGATAAATAGGCAGGAGCAAGCCCATGTAAAGATTTAAAAACTAGCAACAAGATTTTAAAATCAATTTGAAAACTGACAGGCAGCCAGTGTAAAGAAGCTAATATTGGATAAACAGAGTCATACTTTCTTGCCCCAACCAGAAAGCGAGCAGCAGCATTCTGGACCAACTGTAACCTGTGTATCGGGGATTTGCTAATCCCAGAATACAGTGAGTTGTATACAGAGGCAGTGGTGCAGTAAGAATTATGTTTCTGGACTTCTCTAGTGCCTTCAACACCATCCAACCTCTGCTCCTTAGGGACAAGCTAACAGAGATGGGAGTAGATTCATACCTGGTGGCATGGATTGTGAACTATCTTACAGACAGACCTCAGTATGTGCGTCTCGGGAACTGCAGGTCTGACATTGTGATCAGCAGCACAGGAGCGCCGCAGGGGACTGTGCTTTCTCCGGTCCTGTTACTGCCTATATACATCGGTCTTCCAATACAACTCGGAGTCCTGCCACGTGCAGAAGTTCGCTGACAACACTGCTATCGTGGGCTGCATCAGGAGTGGGCAGGAGGAGGAGTATAGGAACCTAATCAAGGACTTTGTTAAATGGTGCGACTCAAACCACCTAAAACTGAACACCAGCAAAACCAAAGAGCTGGTGGTGGATTTTAGGAGGCCCAGGCCCCTCACCAACCCCGTGATTATCAGAGGTGACTGTGTGCAGAGGGTACAGACCTATAAATACCTGGGAGTGCAGCTGGATGATAAACTGGACTGGACTGCCAATACTGATGCTCTGTGGAAGAGAGTACAGAGACGACTATACTTCCTTAGAAGGCTGCCATCTTTCAACATCTGCAATAAGATGCTGCAGATGTTCTATCAAACGGTTGTGGCGAGTACCCTCTTCTATGCGGTGGTGTGCTGCGGAGGTAGCATAAAGAAGAGGGATGCCTCACGCCTGGACAAACTGGTGAGGAAGGCAGGCTCTATTGTAGGCACGGAGCAAGACAGTTTGACATCTGTGGCGGTTCGACGGACGCTGAGCAGGCTCCTGACAATCATGGAGAATTCACTGCATCCACTAAACAGTGTCATCTCCAGACAGAGGAGCAGCTTCAGCAACAGACTGCTGTCACTGTCCTGCTCCACTGACAGAATGAGAAGATCGTTCCACCCTCACACTATGCGACTCTTGAATTCCACTCGGGGGGGGTAAGCGGTAACATTATACAATGTTATTTGACTGTTATACCTGCCTCGCACTCTCCACCTTGCACTTTTTAACTTGCACTGTGTTTTTTATCACTCTTTAATTAATATTGTTTTTATCAGTATGCTGCTACTGGAGTATGTGAATTTCCCCTTGGGGATTAATAAAGTATCTATCTATCTATCTATCTATCTATCTATCTATCTATCTATCTATCTATCTATCTATCTATCTATCTATCTATCTATCTATCTATCTATCTATCTATCTATCTATCTATCTATCTATCTATTTCAGTCACCATAAACAACTTGCCTATTCAAGCTATTGTGGATACAGGAAATGAGGTCACCATCATTTCATTAGAACTACATGAGAAGCTGAGATTGGGAGAACTGTCAGCCTCCACAACACTGCTGCTGCGTAATGCAGAGTCAGGAAAGGAGATGGTCATTACAAAAGGGAAAATACTGAAGTCAAAAATTGGCGGCAAGTCATGGAGATGGGAGGTCTACGTTACTCCTATCCAAGATCAGCTTCTCCTAGGGTTAGATTTCATGTTGACCACGAACATGACCATTCACGCAGGAAGCAAGGTCTTCATTGGAGCTGAACCAGTGCCCACTCGTATAGTGGGATGGGCTAGAGGAGAGTATGCTGTATCCCGCGTACATCTAGAGCATGCATCAACAGTCCTGCCATGTAGTGAACTTGATGTATGGGGAACTGCTGAAGATTCAAGGCCTGGTGTTACAGCAATACTGGAGCCAACAAGTTTAGCAGATGGCATATCTTCTGGTAGTGTGCTGGTTCAGATGGAAAACTGTATACCTGTGTGTGTGTGCAATCCTTCACTACAGGAGGCAGAACTTCCACTGGGGCACATAATGAGTAGGGAGGGCATTGCCTCTAACCCAGCTCTCATACATGATGTACAAAATTGGAATACACCGACAAGTATCAAGGAGCTACAGATATTCCTTGGACTTTGCAACTATCACCAGCGATATGTACCAGCATTTGCAGAAATTTCCAGTCCAATGACCCAGCTCTTGCAGAAGGGAGTCAAATTCAAATGGAGTGAGACTCAGCAGCTAGCATTAGAGAAGTTGAAGAAACAGTTGACAACAGCACCAATAGTTGGCTTTGTTGTGTTATTAAAAAAAAAAAAAAAAGTTGGCCTAGTGTTAGTCGGTTCTTGATAATAACTTATTCTGCGTATATAGGTAAGCCCATACAGTGCTGAAGATACTCAGCACAGCAGAAGGGGGGTAGTGTAGTGACCAGAAAAAGTTCAGGCCTGTTGTTTTAACGGCTCTAATGTTCAGGGTGACTTTGACACATGGTCAGTTATCTTGGTTGTTATGCACAGTAAAAGCGCACTTTTTTGGTTGTTGTTGTTTGCTCACAGGCTTGCTGTATGGACGCACACTAAAAGTGCTCCATACTCTGAGCTAGAGCAATGACCTGTTAAGCAGCATCTTTTTCATTAAATTCAATGCCAATGTATTGCTGATTAATTCTGCATACTATTTAGTTAATTATTAAAGGCTTCCTGATGGATATTTTTGTTGTGGACCAGTTTTTTTTACCCATGCCACACGGACGGCACGACAATATTACCATTCTCATTTATTTCCACATCATTTCCATTGACTGTAACTGCGGATGGGAACCCAGCATTGTTCTATTAGCCAAAGCCAATACACTGTATCAAAATAAAATTCATATTTTTCAGCATTAGTATGAAAAAATGTTTTTCGAAATGAAACTTTTATTTCAGCTACACATCATAGAGGTGCAAAATGTGTTTCTGCTTTAAGCTTCTCAACCTTTAAATCTGACACTTTTAAGCAGAAAAGTACTGAAAACTGGCTGCTGTACTTAATGTTAATAATGGAGATAAATGTTAAAATGTGTTACAAGTCTGAGAATACAATTCAAAAATTCACACCTCTGCTATTTCTGTTCATAATTGCGCTAATCAGTTTGTTTCATTCTCGTCTTCAACAGCATTGACCTTTTAGCTACAGCATTAAATTCAACATAAGTGATAAGTGGTTTTAGAAGGAGCATGTAAGGTGTAATTTCTGTATTGCTCAGAAGTCTTCCAGAGCTGAAATATTGGTGTACATACTGTATATAACTCTTATAATATCCAAAGAAATAATTTTATTAAGTGGATTTAGTATATTTATTTATGTACAAAAGTCTACAACACAGTTTAAAAATGATTAGGTGGCAGTGTGGTGTAGTAGTTAAGGCTTTGGAGTTTAAATTTTGAGGTTGTGGGTTCAAATCCCACTACTGACGCTGTGTGACCCTGAGCTAGTCACTTCACCCAACTGTGCTCCAATTGGAAAACCAAACGAAATGTAACCAATAGTATCATAAATGTAGTACGGTGCCTTGGATAAAGGCATCAGCCAAATAAATAAATGTAAATGAGATTCTGTAAACCAAATATGATTTCAAAAATAATGAAAGTAAAAGGTTCTAAATTTACTATAACGAGCAGTAAACTGTATAAAATTAAATTGAATTATTATTTGGTCTAACAGCCATTTAAAACTGCTTCAGTTCTCTTAGTTCCACTGTTGTGCAGTTTTCTAATATAACTGCCTGGTAGTTTGTTTCAAACACCTAAGAGACTTTCCTCTTCAGACTTTGGTTGTCTTGCTTGCTTCAGTCTCTCCAGGTGATTCCTTAATAGCATTGACATCAGGGTCAAATAGATGCCATATATATTTGCAGAACTTCTTGTTCTTCTTTTTGCCGGGGGTAGCTCTTTAAAAAATTTGGCTATGTGTTTGCTGTCATTGTCTTGCTACAAAACAAAGAGGGGATTGACCAGGGGCCTCCCTGATAGAATTGCATTAAGGATGGAAACCTGCTTGCACTTCTCAGAAATTAAGATTCTATTAATTTTGAGCAGATCACTAACTTTATTTGCAGAAATACAGCCCGAGGTAAATACCATTGTGTGTCACAGGCGGCAGCTCTTCAATGGACAAACTGACTCCTGTTCAAGTCAAAAGTTAAAATTTTGACTACCCTTATTCAGTACCCCAGTGTTTTTGTTTTTTTGCATATCTTTTTTGCAGTAAATATTCACAGAAAACAACTTTTGACATAACTTCTCTGGACTGTAGAGGGATATACTTGGGTTCTACTTGTTTCTGTGACTTCAGAGCTGATTGCAGTGCTGGACTTCAGTTTCATGTACCTCTTGTCTGCTGCACTTATTTTCCATGGCCAACCACTGTGTTTCTGGTTCTTAGCCTTGCTCATTTCCTTGTACATATTCAGCAGAAGAAGAAGAGCACATCTTGACATTTCTGTCTACTGTGAAATATCTGATTAGGATAAATTTTACTGTTGCAGGATTACCACCTTGTGTTGTGTTACAATGCTAAGGGTGAAAGTTAAACTGTCACACCTGCATCACCTGTAACTTTTAGCTTGGCTGTCTTTCTTCAAATTGATCCCTTCTGCACCCATTTATGTTTCAGTTGATTGGTTTTGTTCAAACAACTCATTATGTAATTGATCATTAGCACCTATTTGCTATTTATATAATCTTGTACTTGGCAATAAACTTACAGAGGTTTTGTCTGAAAAAATATGTGACTTAATATGTCTAAAAATACAAAGATTTTTATGCAATATTTAATTTTTTGGAAATATTTAGAAGTCTGAAATTTGCTCTTTTCTACTGCTGCGTTAATGGAGAAGACAAAATTTGCGTTAAAAATCTAGATTGTCTGTGACTTTTGTATATTACTATGGATATATTGTAGTGCTGATGTTGAATGCCAAAAGGATTCTTTGCTCATTGCTCTTTTAGGTAGCTTGTAATCCTTAAGATGACTGCTCACAGCTTCTGCACTAGATGGAATTCACATGTGACTTTGCAGGCTTGTTGTTTTTACAGGCTCCCATGCAGCTGTCTCTGAAGCTGTTCACAATGGAACACCAGCTCATAGTGGTGATGATAGTGCTATTAAGATATATATATATATATATATATATATATAGTGAGCTGCGGAGTTGATCGCACCCCCAGAAAATACAGACGCCCCTTGGAAAACCCCTAAAAAAACATTGACAGACTACCTTCACATTCCTCCGTTCCCTTCTGGCCGGCTCTGTCGCGTAATATGCCTCTCGCGCGGGGCTCCGCCTTCTTAAAAAGCCTGTACGGGCTTCTTTCAGTTTGTTAAATTGATTGTATGCCTCTCCTTCTCTCTCTCAGACTTCTCCTGCTCCTGGCACGTATTCCTCAGGTTTCTTCTTCTTCGGAGGAATACGTGCCAGGAGCAGGAGAAGTCTGTATGATGGTCTGTAATCACTCTGAAAAGACAACCGTCTTTTTCTAGGAAGTGTGGCGTTTTCAAGCCCCCTGTATCGCACTCTTGGTAATAGGAGTCACTAGAAGTGCGAGCCTGTATAAATGCATATTCTAATGAGCCATCAGCATGCTGCAAGCGCAGAAAATCCGGCTGCTCGCTAGTGCTCGGTTTGGGTTCAGAGGCATTTGCAATCTGAGAGGAAGTAGAAGGGCCTTCCTGCCATTCTGGGAAATTGTGGGGGGGTGTCTCCCTCAGACTCACTTGAGAGATCGGGTTCAATATCTAATCTTGGCTCTAGATTTTCCCCAACCGCCACTAGTTCCCCTTCTTCTTCCCTCCCACTAAGCTCAACAGGGGTGTTGACTGGTGAGCGATGTTCAGCCATTAGTCTAGGAAAAAGGGCATTTCTTCTGCCTATCAGCAAAGGCCAAGGGCATGAGTCAGAAACAGCAGACCAAACTTTAAAGTGACGACCCTTATAAGTTAATGGACGAAGTAATGTCTCATAGTCTTTAACATCACCATGTACACAACGTATCTTTACAGTCTCAGTGTTACTAAGGTATCTGTCGTCGAGACAGTCGCGTCTGACAACACACAGGTCACTGCCCGAGTCCAACAACGCTGTCATCTCGCGGCCCCCAAAATTCACCGAGATCAATAAGCCATCTTTCTCTTTTGATGAATCCGGAATATTCGAACAACAAACCTCTGCTAAACCAACTTCCATAGATTGAGTTGGAGACAGACGACATTCTCTTGCCAAGTGACCGGGTTGGTCACATCGGAAACATTTTCGCTCAGCACCTCTGCCGAAATATCCTCGGCGACGTCCACGGCTACGGCCGCTTTCTGCAGGCACAGGCATCTCATTCATAACTGCGTTCCCTGGAGGTCTTCCCGACGACATCCGATGATCAGGTACTGAAGGTTGAAGATGTTCAGGTCTACGATCAAGGTGACGAGAATGTGGGCGGTCTCTTGGAGGTTGTAACACAGCATACGGGGCACCAAACCCACCGCTGTTTCGCCAAGCGGTCTGCGAGCCTTCCAACCACTGAGAAATAATCGTCAGTGATTCAAGATTATGATGAAGAAACTCATCCTGGAGAGGTCTAGGTATCCCGAACAGGACTATGTTCATAACAACCTTTTCTACGATATGCTCCATCTTGTCCCCCTCAAACCAGCAATGCACTTTATGAATCAAATATTGTATTTGCGCACAGATGGAACCGTCCATATTTAGTTTCCAGTTGTAAAGAGCAAAACCTTTAGACAAAAAGGTCGTGGTTTTACGCAAAAGAACTTGCTCCTTCAAAAAATAATAATCGCCAAGCTTATCAGCAGGTACATTTCGCAAGGAAAGGGTGACGATAACAGCTCAGTGACGTTTGTCCCATCCCAACAAAGTCGCCACTTGTTCAAAAGCCAAAAGAAACATCTCTGGGTCATCAGAAGGACCCATCTTCGTTAGGACATTCTTAGCATTGTCCGGGAGCGGAGGCAAAGGAGCAATTTGCCTAACATTTTGCGGAGAAGGCGGAGGAGGAGGCGGAACATACTGCTGAGGGACCTGAGTATCCCTTCGTCGCACACTTTGAGGTGGAGGCGGAGGCGATATAGTCTGTTGGGGAATCACACCATCTTCTGGATCGTAAGGTAATGGAACAACCTTACAGTTTTATAGTCAGGCATCGACCTGGCTCTGAGCATGTTAATGCTGATGTCCTGTCGCGTCTGTTTGAACCTGGTCTGGAGGATCGCTTGATTCACGGAAATGTGAATAAAGCTGAGGGAGGGGGTGTGAGCTGCGGAGCTGATCGCACCCCCAGAGAAATACAGACGCCCCTGGGAAAACCCCTTAAAAAACATTGACAGACTACCTTCACATTCCTCCGTTCCCTTCTGGCCGGCTCTGTCGCGTAATATGCCTCTCGCGCGGTGCTCCGCCTTCTTAAAAAGCCTGTACAGGCTTCTTTCAGTTTGTTAAATTGATTGTATGCCTCTCCTTCTCTCTCTCAGACTTCTCCTGCTCCTGGCACGTATTCCTCTGAAGAAGAAGAAACCAGAGCTTACTTTTAATTGATAAACGGAGGAGACAGCTCCTTCCTTTTTAGAAGCACGTTTGAAACCCTTTAAGGAGACAAATGTTTGTTTGCAGTGTTTGAATAAAATTCCAGTCTCTTCAATCTCCTCTGTCTTCTGTGCAATTCTGTGACCCAAGCGTGACAATATTCATAGATAGATAGATAGATAGATAGATAGATAGATAGATAGATAGATAGATAGATAGATAGATAGATAGATAGATAGATAGATAGATAGATAGATAGATAGATAGATAGATGGGACCCATGCCTGGTTGGGATACCCCTTTCACATTGGATCTGGGGGAGCAGCCATGGGATGCACAGTACATTCCCCAGAAAACTTGCTGGCAGTCCCCCGGGTTGCATCGGGGCCAATATTTTGGAATACCAGAGCTCATTCCTGTTGGGCTCCATGGTCACCATCAAGGGGAGCTGCACGGCCTAACGAGCCCGTCTGGGCAGAAAAATAATTTGCGAAAGCACGGCGCAGCAGCATGGGGCATGTACCATCTCAGCAGCGCGTAGTATGCGCGCTACCGTGACACACAAACGCAGCACAAGGGCGGCCTTTTTAATAGCCGAAGGCCCGAGAAGTCACTGCTCTCTCCAATGGGAAGGAAGACAGCCAGGTGCAACCTGAAGACAGCAGGCAAATTGAAGGAGCCCATAGTTGATGAAAGGACCGGCTGGCCTGAAGAAGAGGCCAGGCCATGGAAGCTACCTTCGGAAGAAGGGATCCCAGAGGTAGGTACTGGACCCAGGGAGGGATTGCCCTGGGGCATTGGTTGCGTTTATCCGGGTGCCTGCCTTCTAGGGGGAGACCATCCGGAGGAGTTTGGCTGACCGAAGGACGCTGATCACAGAGCCGACGGCGGGACGAGGTCTGAGGAGGACGAGTGTCTGCTGTTGCGGAGGGAACCGCAGTTCGTGGAGGAATGCCTGGAGTCCTATTCCACGGGGAGTGGCCTGACGAACCAGGCAGCGGGGAAGGGCCGAGATTCGCTCGGTGACGCAGGTAAGGGGGTGGAGAAGGTGTACCGGGCTCCTACGAACAGGCAAGTGCAAGCAGGGGCAGTGAACCTTCACCCCACTCCGGAGAGGAACCCGACTGAGTCTGAACAAGCAGCGCAGGGACTCTGTGGCTCACAGTCGGCAGGTAGGTACAGTCGAAGTGCGGATCCACCGCCAGCTGCCTGACAAATAGCTAAACTGTATTAATCTCTTCTTTAATGTGCACCTATCTGAAAAAATGTCACTTAGTAAAACAGTCCAGAAATTACAAAGATTCAAAAATTCAACTTACACTCAATAAATAGAAAAAAACAGCATGCTTAATGACCAGATGTGTTTGACTAGCACAGCAGGATCCTGGTCAAACAGATAAGTGGCAGAATTAAATAAGTGTGCTTCACTTTTCATTACACTGGCATAATCCCACTTTAGTTAGAAATGTGAGACCCAAATGTTTATTGCAGTCTAGTCATGTTTGACACATCTGCAAACTATGAAAGCATTATAAACCGCTACAATTATATGTCTATAATTTATTTACTTACTTTTATTTACTTGAAGATTCTGTCACCCAGTTGGACATATGTAATTTAGTTAAGCAAACCTGTTAAATTTTAAATACAGCAAGCTTTATGTTCCGGTAAAACACAATTAGCTTGCTTCTGGCAAATTAAATAAGCATGCAAAACAGTACATTATAAACAGCTCTATACCTATAACTTCATAGATTAAAAAAAGATTATTTCTGAAATGTTACAGGAAGCATTTTAACATTTACAAAGGGCAGCTCTCTGAGGCACAATAGATCATCAGCTAACAATGCAGCATTTCATTGAGTGGCAAAACTAGCAATTAATAAAAATTATATCATGATAACCTTTGTGGTTCATTTTACTTTATTGTTTTTATAAATGCACAGAGTGACACCACATAATCTATTATGGCCTATTAATTATACCCTAGAGAGTTTTTTCTTCAGCCAGTAGGGGAAAATAGGCAATTTTAAGAGTCAATCAGAGCGGTTCTTGTTAAATGCAAAGCTCATTTTATTTTTCTATATTTCTAATCTTTCTAGACTGTTTAAAGAATAATATAAAACAATTCCATTTACAGGGAGTCTTCGTGTGTAGATCAGTGGTTTTCATCCGTCGACACCAGGTGACCGTTTGCTTTTACTATAACCAAAAGTGTTATTTAGTGGCCAATTTTTATTAACAAAAAAAAGGTCCTTTTGGGACTTGGCTTAGTTTTTGCTCTTCATTTTCAGTTTTCCACAATTATAAATGTGCAGCTTTTATGCTGAAAAAGTGAATTTCAAGTGCAACAGGGTTGGAAACAAAAACAAAGCTGTGTCTATGAATGATTTCTTCTCTGATTCTTCTCTAACATTATTACTAAGACAGGCGCTATTAATCTTTCTTAAACAGTTTTTGTAACATTCTGAAATCTCCTTAACCTGATTTCAAGATTCAAGAGAGGAACCAGCCTTGGACAGGACGCAAGTCCACCTCACAGCCCATCCATGCCACCACCCATGCTAAATAACTTAACAGTCATATCTTTAAATGATGTTTAGTTTAGTTTAAATGTGGGAAGGAAATCCAGGTACCCAGAGAAAAACCAACACAGAGATAGGAAAAACATGTAAACACCACAGAGGCAATGACTGAGAGCATGACTCAAACCCAGGACACTAAATGTAGGGCAACAGTGCTAATCTCAGTGCCACCATGTTGCTCCAAAAGGAATAAACATTGATTCAAATCTTGCGTAATGAGAGTCTCCACTGTTGGTTATACTTGAAGGTTCTTGTAGGTATAAAAATTTTTTAATCTTAATAAATACAACAGGTTATCCCAGTTGTGGAAGCAGATTATAGCTGACATGTTGTCCATATGTAACCATGGGCTTATACTTGGCACTCCAGATTCTTTTTACATTACAAAAGTGTGCACATTACACAAATTGTTACCTATAAATTATTTCAATTACATTTTAACTAGACTTTAAGGATCTACACATTACTGCTTCCTTAATTATATGCTTAAAATTATACTGTACATATACTGATGTATGTAAATGCATATGGTTATGCATTTACTTTGCTATATTATGTCAGTTGTAAATCTGTGTAAGTGCTTTCAGACTACCCTTAGTAAAAAGTGTCATACAGTAATCCCTCCTCCATCGAGGGGGTTGCGTTCCAGAGCCACCCGCGAAATAAGAAAATCCGCGAAGTAGAAACCATATGTTTATATGGTTATTTTTATATTGTCATGCTTGGGTCACAGATTTGCGCAGAAACACAGGAGGTTGTAGAGAGACAGGAACGTTATTCAAACACTGCAAACAAACATTTGTCTCTTTTTCAAAAGTTTAAACTGTGCTCCATGACAAGACAGAGATGACAGTTCTGTCTCACAATTAAAAGAATGCAAACATATCTTCCTCTTCAAAGGAGTGCGTGTCAGGAGCACAGAATGTCACATAGATAGAGAAAACAATCTCTAGCAAACAAATCAATAGGGCTGTTTGGCTTTTAAGTATGCGAAGCACCGCGGCACAAAGCTGTTGAAGGCGGCAGCTCACACCCCCTTCGTCAGGAGCAGGGGGGAGAGAGAGAGAGAGAGAGAGACAGAGTTTATTTTTCAGTCAAAAATCAATACGTGCCCTTCGAGCTTTTAAGTATGCGAAGCACCGTGCAGCATGTCGTTTCAGGAAGCAGCTGCACAAAAGATAGCAACGTGAAGATAATCTTTCAGCATTTTTAGACGAGCGTCCGTATCGTCTAGGTGTGCAAACAGCCCCCCTGCTCAATCCCCATACGTCAGGATCAGAGAAAGTCAGAGCAAGAGAGAGAGAAGAGTAAGCAATCTAGCTTCTCAGCCATCTGCCAATAGCGTCCCTTGTATGAAATCAACTGGGCAAACCAACTGAGGAAGCATGTACCAGAAATTAAAAGACCCATTGTCCGCAGAAATCCGCGAACCAGCAAAAAATCCGCGATATATATTTAAATATGCTTACATATAAAATCCGCGATGGAGTGAAGCCGCGAAAGGCGAAGCGCGATATAGCGAGGGATCACTGTATAAATATAAGATGAACTAGGGGGTTCCTCCCTGCTCGCTTTGCTCCCCAGCCACTTCGCTTCTCTGCTGCTCACATTGTGAAGAAGGGGGTCTGAACACACCCCAAGGAGAGGAGAGGTGTATGTAAGCAAACCTTAATACTTATTTACTAGAAAGGACACATTTTGTAATCCATCCATCCATCCATTTTCCAACCCGCTGAATCCGAACACAGGGTCACGGGGGTCTGCCGGAGCCAATCCCAGCTAACACAGGGCACAAGGCAGGAACCAATCCCGGGCAGGGTGCCAACCCACCGCAGACATTTTGTAATGTAGAAACTCAAAGTAAAAGACTAAAATGAAAAAAATTTGAAAAATTGCAGGTGAAATAACACCAATTAAACACTGACAAAGTTGTTTTTGTAACAAAGATGCAGAAGAACATGTCCAGTAATACTTCATTCATCATACTGCAGAGCTGGGAAGTCAGAAGCTGCAATCGCATCATTCGTGACTTCCACGTGTTGATGCTATGCAAGTGGAAAATTAAAAATGGATTCCCACATGAAAGCTAATGTTTCAGCAACAAATACTAATAGTTATATAGTCCAGATCAAAGAAGAAAACAAGGCGCAGGAAAGGTGCAAAAAGTATGTTGCTAAATGCGTAAAAAGATCTGTATACTCATGACCAAGATTAATAGTACGATTTCTGCTTGGAAGCTGCAATAAAACTGCATAAAGCAACCACTGAGTGCAATGTGTGAACAGTAATGCATATCATATTAATATTGGTTAGTCTGATACTGTTCATTCTGGTAAAGTTAACATTTACCTTCTCAATATTCAGTATTATGGATTGAGAGCATTTATTTAAAGGAAATTCTTCTAATAAACAAATTAAACCTATAAAGTGTTACTGTACTTCCTGTTCACTATGTATGTCACCATTTTGGATTAATGTCATAATCTGAAGTTAGACAAACTCAGACCTCTGACACCATGCCCAAAATTTGCAAGTAAGAATTCAGAGTTTGGGGGCGCATTTTCTTTCTGTTTACTGAGTCAGAGATCGGAAATTTACTTGAATTCAGCATTCGACTAAAAAAAAAAAAAAAAGTGAAGTTTGCAAATGTGTGAAATGTAAACAAAGAATTCAATTAAATTCAGTTTATTGTGCATAGTCTTGTTCACTGAGTGTAGAATCATTTGCATAAGTTTCTATATTTAAAGTATTTACAGAAATAATTAAACCATTTCCATTCATAAACACACAAATTAGATTGAACACACAGTAAAACACTAGAGCAGGAGAAAAGCACCAACACCAGTCAGCAGCACTCATAAACAATATAAACCACAGGGGCAGGCCATGATCAGTTTAAAAAGACAAAGTCACAGTCAAACTCAGACAAAGTCGCATTTCCAATGACCAACACCAACTGGCTGCCCGCCCTTTCCTGAGCATCGTACAATATGCGCAGATGTTCTGAAAAGCCAAATATGAAGTTTAAAGCATTGCATCCTTGGCTAGCCTAACAGCCGTTTCTGTGTCATTTCCTATCAACAGGAATAGCTGGATACCGAGAAGATAAATAGAACAGAGAAGGATTAGTAACAGTAACTAATGTAAGTGTAAAGGAGTACACCATTTAATCTTTATGTGTAAGAAGGATTTTGAAAGAAGCACAAAGCTTAATTGGAAGCCAGCATAAAGACTTGAGAACAGCAGTTATGCGGTCAATCATCTAGTGATGATTTATGCAGCAGCAATTATTAATCTGAGAAAAAGAAGGTGTTAGACATTGTTGTAACGTGTTTGTTAAAAGATGGAATGGAGTGAAAGATAAGTCAAAATTTCAAGCTGATTCAGTAATAGTAATGTTTAGTCTTAAAAAGATACATGATTTTTTGCAGTTTATATCATTCCCATCACTTATTAACATCTCTGTTTTTTCTGTGTTTAAAGATAAGTAGTTAGTGTTCATTCAAACTTTTATCACATTGCCACTGTTAATTAAGGGCACAATAGGAGAAACATTGTGTGGTATGAAGGAAAGATACAGTGGAGTATTATCTACATATAAGTGAAAGCAGATAATATGCTTTATAACTGTATCTCCCAATGTTAGCACTAAGGTGAAAACAATAATAGTCCTGAGACCTGTGGGAGACCATGTCTAACTTTAGATCTTATTGACAAAATACTATCATTACATTTATGTACATACTGACATCAAGTTGTACAGCTAAGTACTTTTTTCTAAAACATTTGTTATTGCTTTTTTAAGAAAAGCAGGAACAAGCAAATGAGAAATGTCACAAACATCAAAAATGCAGTACAAAAAATCCCCAATCCTTACACCCCACCCCAGAGATATCTGAAAAGCAATAATCACAAGACAAAAACAAAAAAGCAAAGCACTGTGCTGATGCCATGACACCCTACACGGTGCCATTAAAACACAACAGCTCTTAATAATCACAACTCCATTTTAAAAGATGAAATAGTGGATGGAAAGGAAATGTTAATGAATTAAGTCATAAAATAAATTTTTCCAGGTGTATATTAAAAATTGTTCCTGATTTTTCTAGCAAGTTTCTAGTTGGATTTTAGCTACTATAGAAAGGGTAAGATTGTTTCAAAAAGCTAGTGATGGTTTAACCTCTTCCAAAACATGGTGAAAATGAATGCAGTGATGCCTTGAAGAAATGGGATAACAGTAATAGATAGATAGATAGATAGATAGATAGATAGATAGATAGATAGATAGATAGATAGATAGATAGATAGATAGATAGATAGATAGATACTTTATTAATAACCAGGTATATATATAAAAGACTTTACAAAGAAGATGAAAGAAGCAATAGTCAAAGAATAAATGAATAAAGATAAAAAGAGTAAAAGAGGGGAGAGAACCTGCTTCCTCAATGTAAATGCTTATTCTAAAATGTTATTGATTAGATCCTGCCAGGATTTGAAAAAGTTTTGTACAGATCCTCTAAGTGAAAATTTGATTTTTTCCAGGTTCAAATAGTATACACAGTAACATCAGTTACCCACTGACTTAACAGAGCTAGGTTAGGATTCTTCCAATTGAGCAAGATAATTCTACGTGCTAGTGTAGTAAAGGCAATTACAGTTTGTTTGTCCTTCCCCACTTTAAACACATCTGGGAGTACACCAAACACAGCTATTAATGGATTAGGTGGGATTGTGACACCAAGGCTGTCTGAAAGGCATTTTAAAATGTTGGTCCAGAATGATGTTAATTTGGTGCAGGCCCAAAACATGTGACCCAGTAAGGCCGGAGCTTGATTGTAGCGTTCACAGGTTGGATCTTGTCCTGGAAACATTTTGGACAATTTTAAATAAGAGAGATGTATTCGATATACAATTTTAAGTTGAATAATTCTATGCTTTGCACATATGAAGCTCGAATGAATTCTGTGCATTGCTACTTTCCACTCCTTTTCTGAAATATTGAGTAAAAGATCCTTTTCTCACTGTTCTTTGATCTTTGAAAGAAGTATTATAACTTCTTATAACTATAGGAGTAAGAAAGGAGAACACTTTAAAATTGTCTAAGACTCTGCAACAGTACCAGGATTGTTCTAATTATAAGTATACTGAATAAAAATACACATGAATAAATGAAGTAATAAAGACAATGCAACTATCATAAGTAATATATTGATCAAATTCAGGTAGAGATTGAATTCTGTTTTGTCAGGTTTTGTCTTTTTTGTTCCTGCTTTCTTTTTTAACTTTCTGTTATTCATTTTATAAGTTTGCCTTGATTGTAATTCATGGTGTTTTATACTTTACCTACCTATGAATTTACTTTAAGTGAACGCTCTTAAACTATGCTTTTTTTAAGAGATAGTTTTCTGGTTTCAAATATTTTTGTTGGTGTATTTGTGGTATATTTTGCTGTGCATATGTGTGCTTCTAATTTATATTGTTAACTCTATTTCTAAATTTTTCTATAATAATCATGCAGTCATCACATAATTATCAGTCTGATGTCTGACTTTTGGATCCCTACGTTTGTAATCTAAACTTGAGAAATAAAGCAAAACACAAAATATTGCAGATCAGTAAACCTCCACAGAAACAAATGTTTTTAATGTTAAACTATAGTTATATAGCTAAAAAAAACTGAGGCATACTGTAATTTATGTGAAAGCCACTTAAAATACAATTCTGTGCTCATCCATCTATAGCAAACCTTTTAGCACTGCACAAATAAACAGCTTTTAATACTTTATCTCATTCAGTTCTGTCAAGTCTACATTTATTGACTTCTACTTGCTATATTCCTTGCCATGCAAAATGGTAATACCCTCTATAATAATATTACTACTTATCAGGAGGTACTAATTAAGCACCATTTCCTTCACATTCAATTTGGGCTCTTGCTTTTATCAACCTAATGTTTACACTGAACACTGGCAGTGTTAAACGTGATTAGATACTCTATTTAAGAAACATCTGAGAAAACAATTAGTTTGCAAGCTCTTAGACACATGGCTGCATTTATTACAGCTCTATTAAAGCTATATAAAGCTGATCTGAAAGAACAAAAGCACACAATTAACCTAACGAAGAACAGCTACATTTAAGTATTTTATTAAAACAGATAATACTCTAAGAAACTGAGGTTCAAGACATGTTAACATTCAAAAATACATATGATCAAAAGCAGCATAAAATTAATATTTTACATATAATGTAAACTGTTACTGATTAGGTAGTCATTCTTTTGAGAAATACTGAATTTGAAATCATTGCTTTGAAAGGCAACACAGAGGATCCTTACCCTGACTTAGTAGAGGCTGTACTAGTCTTCTGAACGTCTGAGTGACTTATGGCTATGTTATCAGAAGAGCTTCATTCCTGATATGGTCATCTTTGATAAAAATCTATGGTAAGCTGCTAGCCAAATAATAATCCAATTTAAGAGATCCAATAGTATAATTAGATAAAGAGCCTTTCAAGTATGATGCTAATATAGTAACAGGCTTTTGGAATGATGAATGTTACTTCATTAGTGAGGAATTAAGCAGGGCTGTTGTGAGATTAGGAAGTATGTCTTCTATTCACAGCATTAGCTTGGCATTACCCATTCAAGAGGCAAGAGATACCAACAAGTCTTCGGCTTGGAGATATACATCTGGAATTTGTTCAAGTAAATAACTAGGTGTCTTAAGCCATTTGTGAACTGCAGAGAAAAAAAAAAACTTTTTGTTCCTTCTATAGAAATATAACTATGGGAGCCATAGACAGACTGGATACCCCATTTTAGCTATTGTGGATACTAAGTGAGAGAGTGTAAAAGAATGGAAGGAGGTCAGCAGAAGTTTTCCGTTTTAGCTGAAATCAGTTAAAGGTTGCCATTTAGGATACTTGGGACCATTAGTATGAATGCTGTTTAGATGACACCAGGCTTTCCTAAAGACAGGTCAGCTTAGAACAGTGTATTAGTCACAAGAGGTGTATGATGCCCCGTATGATGGTAACTTGCACCTAGCTTGGACAATAGTTTCCTGCAGCTGTAACCAAGCAACCACATTGAAGGAATAGAGAGACACAGACACAAGCTTCTTTTAGAAAAAAATACAAAAGCTGTTTATTATATAGGTGCCAGTTCACAGTATTGTGCCAAGCAATAAATTATTAATGAAATTAGTCCTTGTGCACTAACACAATCAAAAAATAAAGTGCATTTATAAATTATATTTATATTTATAAATTTTATATTTTATAAAAAAAAAAAAACCTCAGGTTTTTGCTGTCTTTACCTTACTCAAAATTGCTCAAGGAAAACAGACTTCACTGAGCTCCTCCACGGGCTAAGACTAGCTCACCACACCAGTTCACTATGCTGCCTTTATTGGCAGGACTTTCAGAGAAACATCCTCATAGGATGTTTGGAGCTAATCCTGGTCAGACAATTCTCCAACCCCAGCCAAAGGTTCATGTACCACCAAGTTCACACAGCTGCAATTAGTCTTCTAATCATCGCTCCTATATCAATGTGGTCACAAATCCCCCCAAGCGCATACACTCAATCAGATTGGATCCATTATCCAGTCTCCTCTCCTGAAACCTGCCCAACCCTCTCCCAACTCCCAAGGGCCTTTGTATGGTTTCTTGCTACCCAGCATCTCACCTGTCACTCTGAAGCACCGTAAGGGTGTTGACACCTTCCACTGGCATCGCACTATCATCTGCCACCTCCATCCATTGAGCACTGACTGCAGAAGTGACTTTGGAATTGATCCTGGGGATCATCTAAATCTGTACCTTATGTGGGTTTTAAAAGATATTCATTGCCCATATAAAATTGAATATTAAGTCTGGAAGTAAACTGAGCATAAGCTCAGTCACAGAGAGGAAGGACACCTGATGAAAATGTGAGAGTGTGAAAGAGAGAATACTCCATTTGCAGTGCAAGGAAAGTGGGAGAAAGCACCTCACTTATAAAAATAGGGAAACATTTGTATAGTATGTCCAACAGCGAAACATGTTTTTATTTTGTTTGTTCTGATCTAATACTTTATGTTTTCTTTATATTTATCAATCCTTTATTGTTTTATTTTATAAGAAGTTTCTTTTTCTATATAACGTGCTTTAAAATTCTTTAAAGTCCTGCCTTTTTGGCACCTACAGCTGCTTTGGAACATCCTCTGTTGGTACTCCTCCATCACAGTCTATTGAAAATAATCTCTTTGAGATAGTAAACGCTGTTTTCAAAAGTTTGTGACTTTTTGACTCTGTACATATACTGGCTCATGCAAAGCTTTTTGCATGAAGGAGCAGAACCTATCTTGTAATGTTTAAAAAGTGGACTTTATTCATTTTCCATGCTAAAACAACTTATGTAACTTACCTAGGGCAAATGAGTGTTTTTTACAACCATTTTTACAAGCATGCCTTGCTGTTTATGAGCTCCAAAGTATTTGATTTCAGGAACTGGGAACAGAATTGCACTGAAGTATAGCTATATAAAATCATATAAATGAGCCAAACAAAGAACACAAGAAGGGAGTAAATCAAGCTGAAAATGTGCTAAGTCATTGTCGAGATTTCAAAGAACGAAACAAGTACCATCTTTACAGATGTTTTGCTGATCTTAATCTGCTTACAGAACTACAGGACAAACGATCCAGGTTGTATGGTTTGAATTGCCACATTTCCTTGATGGCACTAGTTATTTAAATTAAAACAAAACAAAACATGTTTTCGGAAGTGTTTGCAAATTTATTACAAACCAAAAACATATTTCATATCCTTAATGCAGCATTTCGGAGAAGCCCCTTTGCCAGCTTTGTCTTTTCTCGTCTCTACAAGTTTTGAACACAGAACTTGGCCAGTTCATCCAATTTTTCCTGGCAGATCTGCCACCCCAATCTGAGGTCTTGGGCAGGTTTTCTTCAAGGACCTCTTTGTATTTGGCTGTATTTATTCTTTTCTCAATTCTAACCAGTTTCCCTGTCTCTGCCTCTGCAAAAGCACCCCTATAGCTTGCTTCACCATAGGGGTGGTATTAAGCAGGGGATGAGCGGTGCCCTCATAATCCTTGGAGTTCTGCTCAAAAAGTTCAATTTTTGTCTCATCAGACCAGAGAACATTTTTCCTCATACCCTGAGAATCATTTAAATGCTGACTGGCAAACTCCATGTAGAATGTCATACGTCCTATACCCAATCATGCTAAGATGTTTATCATTCTGGCAGGTTCTCCCATCTCAGAGGAGGACCTCTGCAATTCTGTTAAAGTGATAATTGGGTTCTTGGTCATCTCCCTGACTATGGCTCTTCTTGTCTGGCTACTCAGTTTGGCCAAACAACCAACACTAGAAAGAATCCTGGTGGTTCCAAACTGACAATTATTGAGTTCATTGTGCTTCTGAGAACACTCAGATCTTATGAAATGATTTTATACCCATGCCCTGATCTATGCCTCACTGTAATTTATCACAGAGGTCTACAGAGAGTTCCTTCGACTTCATGGTTGTTGTTTTTTTTGTCCTGACACACACTGTGAATTGTGGGACCTTATATACACAGGTGTGTGCCTTTCTAAACAAAGCCCAATCAATTCAATTTGCCACAGGTTGCACCTGACCACAATTTGGAGTGCTACAGCAAAGGATCTGGATGAGAGATTTAAGCTTTTGATTTTTTTAAATAAATCTGCAAACCTTTCTTAAAACGTGTTCTTACTTTTTCATTATGAATTAATGAGTATAGACTGATGGACAATAAATGGCAAAGGTATCTATTTAAAAATAAATCTACAAGAGCAATAAAGTATGCGGAAGGTAAAGGAGTCTAAATACTTTCTGAATCCTCTGTACATGGCCTTTTCACATACACAGATTAAAAGATGCCAAACAATGATTAATTTTGACTACTTTTTAACTTTGTTTATGCTTGAAAACGTTTAGAATTTTTTTTAGCAATACAGATGAAATTATACAGTACCAACACCAAAACCAGGAAAACAAATGAATATTCATAAATGTCCCGTTATGTTCAATGGGCAAAATACTACATGTACATAAGTAATTGATGTTATTCATAATAATTATAAGGAAGGACTACTCCAAAATAGCAAGATTTGCAAATTCACAAACACTTTAAATTGAATAAAAAAAAAAAATCAATCCAAAAGTAGCTTAAAAAGTGTTTGGCATTCAAACCCCAAGGAGAAACTGAAACATTCAGGCCACACATGAGCACACTTGAACAAAAGTATGCCTACAACACTGCTAGGGCTTGCCCAAACAATTCAAAATTAGGCTAGGAGTGCCAAGCACAAAAACAACTTTACTTACTTACTTATAGAAAAACATTTGTTTTGGGAGCAATTGCATTGAGCATATTATGGAAAATTAGCAAAAAATAATTATGACAGTCAATTTCAGTTTGACATAAACATTTTAACATACAGCATGTTAAATTACTGAGGGGAGTTCTCTGCTCATTTCATTTTTGCACAACACTGTCATTTTCTGGGAGGTTATGTGCAGTGCCCCACTTGCCATAATTACAGAGAAACCATTGGTCAATTGTAGTTTTTAATGACTATAATGTAGTTGCTGTTCAGGTGATGGCTACGATCATCTAGCCTAGTCTTGCTCATTGTTATGGATGCAGGAGGCTTCCGTGTGTATTCATCTAACTGAGGGCTTCTGTTTCTCTCCCAACCTGATCCTGGCTCATTATAGACAATGGTAGAGAGAAAAAAAAACACTATGATATGAAATCAGTGAAGACAAATCTTCCTTTTAGGTTTCCAAGAAACAATTGAAATATCTGGCTGCATGAGATAAGATTTGCTTGAAGTGTTTTGTTTTAGCTGTTACTTGATGATTTTTGCCTTGGTAAGATGATAGGTCCTTCCTGAGGATCTCCTCATCTACAGGATATGTCTGGCTGTGCCTAATGCTGTTGTCCACTTGGACAAATTATGAAGAAGTCTTTAGAAGTGGACTTCATTCCAGATGATTACTTTATGAGATGCCCAATAATACTGATGGATATGATGGCAAATATTCATTCCTCTGGTTCATTGCACACCGTCTTCTTCTCACTAAAACAATCATGTACATAAGACATATGTCTCTCCTCTTTTCCTACCAGTTTTTTAACTGTCACTCATCAACAGACATTGCACATCATATTTGGAAATATTCTTAAAGGGGTAGTAGTCTCATTCCATCAACACAATTAGCCTAGATGTCTATAAAAAGAGACATACCTATAAGCCCAAATTAAAACAGACAAAAAAACACAACTAAGGGTGTTGGGTCATAGGGCTTAGTTTTTACATTTATTGGAAAAGAAAAAGTATTGTTTATTTCTTTTTTAGCTTTGAATGTTAATAGATTGTCGAACTGAAATGTTTACATCAATGCAAAATACAATATGAACTGCAAAAAGTTTTGCTTATTTTATTTACAATATGATAGGAAAGAAGCTAGGTGGTCCTTTTTTTACAACATACAGTATGCTTTACTTTCCCGTCTTTCTCATAAAATGTTTATGAAAACAGCAGATCCAAGCTCTGCTGATAAACACTGCTTAAGGCTGTTTGTTTTCATTTTTATCAATCTGGCAATTAGAGGCCAATTGATTTTTTTTTCAATCATGCTTGTTTTATCAGGAGGTTTCTTTATGCTATCTGGGGGTCCAGTCAGTAGTATTATAAACATCAAAGAAGAAAATGGGGAAGTATGCATATTATAATATAAATGAAATGAAATTTACTTCATATATTGTCTTTCACACCTTTCATCAACACACACTAACAAGGCATAAAGAGTTTTTTTTAAATTACACATTTAAAATTTTAATTTGTTTTTTGTTTATTTATGTTTGCCTATCGTATTGATTGAAAAATTGACATGTGGCAAGTGGTCCCATCATCATAAGGGATGGTGATCAATTTCTCTATATTGGACACATAAACACCATGATTCCAATCAGGAGAGTTTGAATTTAGTCCAAATCAGAATTAGAGGACAGAAAATAATAGAGAACTGTTTAGATTTGATTTTCAGGTTTAAAATTTTATTAAAATTTGTTTAGACATTTGTTTCTTCTTAGTGAAATATGAATTTAACCTACAAGTCAAAAACAAAATAACCTCAAAATTCTATTTGTGCTACTTTAAAATTACAATGATAAGGTATATTTAGGGACAAGCGCAAAATAATGTGACATTTATACCCAGTTGAGTCCTAGAGGATTACATCACATAAATAGGAAACAAAACATCCAGCAAAATCAGCCAAAATCCGGCAGAGAAGTTAAAAGGAAGTGCTGAAGCAAAATGGCCTTTCAAAAAAAAATGTAAAATTATGAACAAGAAAGCAACATTGAAATTGTTGAAATATAACTTAATATTATTATCCTCAATAACACAGAAAAACGGCTCAGTTTGAAATCACTCGGTAGAATTGTGAATTTCCCCTTGGGATTAATAAAGTATCTATCTATCTATCTATCTATCTATCTATCTATCTATCTATCTATCTATCTATCTATCTATCTATCTATCTATCTATCTATCTATCTATCTATCTATCATCTAGAAGTGAAACATCCTAGCACCCTCTTCTAAGTCAAGAGGACTCCGGGTATAGCAGCTTTAGTGTTAAACTCTGTAAATGAAATGTTTACTTCAATGCAAATGACCTTATATATGAAATAAAACTTGTTAAAAAGTCTTATAAAAAAAAAAACTCTTCATGATCTCCATATGTCTGAGTTCTTCATTTTTGATTGCTGTGACATTTGTACAGTCCAGAAACCTAAACAGAATTATTCAATATTTGATATTATGCATGACAGCTGTTTTATCAGCTTACTAAATTATTCTTTACTGTTAAAAACACAGCTGTTTCAGGCACAAGGTGTAACATTTTTAGTTTAAAGGAAATTATTAATAAGATGTAAATCCCAATGAAACAGCCAAAGAAACATTTTATTTATTTATTTATTCTATAATTCAGTAGGAAACTTTAGGTTTCTATATATGCTATGTACCTCTGACAAGAACCATACAAGAACCATACACATGCAAATAAAGAAATGCTTTCTTTGTTTGCTCTTATTTGGCATAGCATCCACAACGACCCAGAGAACTTCTGTTTTTCATCTACAGTTGCATAATTACATTTTTGAGTAAAAAAAGGCTGGCATCTTCTTTGAGAATATTGTCATTTTCCAAATGACTGTGATTGACTACTGTCCATGTGATCAGTTTATTTGATATCTATGCTTTTAGATATATACAGCAAATATTAATCCATATTTTAATTGCAATATGATTGGAAATAAGTTGGCCCTTTTGTGCATTATACATGGATATGCTTTATGTAAATCACTTTACAGTTTGGTTACAAGAAATAAATAAATATTATTAACTGTATTTAGGACAGAATGGAGAGTTAAAGGTAAGCTAGGTGTAGTTTAAGCTGGCAAGACTTTTATTCTGCCTGTGTACTCTAGATAGATAGATAGATAGATACTTTATTAATCCCAAGGGGAAATTCACATACTCCAGCAGCAGCATACTGATAAAGAAAATATGAAATTAAAGAGTGATAACAATGCAGGTATACAGACAGACAATAACTTTGAATAATGTTAATGTTTACCCCGGGTGGTATTGAAGAGTCGCATAGTGTTGGGGAGGAACGATCTCCTCAGTCTGTCAGTGGAGCAGGAAAGTGACAGCAGTCTTTCGCTGAAGCTGCTCCTCTGTCTGGAGATGATACTGTTTAGTGGATGCAGTGGATTCTCCATGATTGACAGGAGCATGCTCAGCGCCCGTCACTCTGCCACAGATGTCAAACTGTCCAGCTCCATGCCTACAATAGAGCCTGCCTTCATCTATTATTAGTAGCAGGAATTTTTACTTCAATTATAAGTCAATTCCTGAAACAAGGGGGAACACAAGTTTTCTGTGCAGTGCCACCACTGAAAGAAATCTTCTCGAGAGTTCTTTGTGAAGTAATTAAAACACTGCAGGTAAATATATGAATACAACTGAAATTATAATCTGATATTTTTAAATACGTTTTGTTAATCTTCTTTATGTGTGTTGTAAAGAGAAACACAGGACTATATAAAGTGTCAGGGCACCTTGGAGGCAAACCCCATAAAAAACAAAAAAAAAAAAAAAACAAAAGGGTTTAACAGCAATTTTAAGCAACCAGAGACTTTTTTTCAGACATACTGGACAAACACTGATGTTGGCAGTCTTAAGTTGTTTGAAGCAGAAGTTGCAGGTTCAAGTCCTCAGAGCAAAAAGTGGTGTCATGGGTCATCACAGTGATAATCTCCAAAAATGAGGATAAGAAAACAGGAGAGACAGTAGGTGATAGCGCCAACCCATGGTTTGGAGTGGAATTACCAATATCAGAGCTCTCAAGTTATCTCCTAATTGCACATGTGCGACAAGTTATATGACATTAATCTTAGTTCAGTTCATTACCTTATAGACCATAAGGTGCATACTAATTCAGTGTGAGCAGGAACACTCAAAAAAACTGAATAAAAAAAATCAAGTGACGGTGAGATATGAAGAAGGCAGATTCACCAGCATTTGTGTGTCAGCTGTTATCCCTCCAGATCAGAGAATGTCCAGTTCCATTGCCTCAAAACACCACTCACATCTACAGTTATTCAGTTTCAAATAAAAACTATCAGCGTCAGATCCCTGGGTGGGGTGGCAGTAGTATGTATCGTGATTGTGACTGAGAGAATAAAAGTGAAAATAAAACGGTAACTTTCACAAGTACTATAAATGTCCACCGTCTGTTACGGACGTAAACCAAATGTATGTGTGTACTGTATAATATTAACAATAAGAGCAGTTCACTACTAAAAATGGCAAATATAGGAGGCAGTCAGGATCGAACCGGGGACTCTTGATTACAAGTCAGCAAATCTTACCGCTACACCACAGAAGCTGTTGTTTAATCCTTGAACCTTTTGTGAAAGTGTGTATTCAATCTTTGGACTTCAGACTTCACACATTATATAGTTTATGCCAACATTTTGTCATTTACTACTAAAATATGAAAAACGTTTCTGTTTTAACAATGTGTTTACACAGACTATTGTTGAAACGGAACACACATGAAATGCATGTGTTCCAAATAACAATCTATTATTTCCACTCTAAAACTCCAGCACTTCACTCCCAGATAATCAATCAACGCATGAGCTGGAAGAACTTTGTGCACGTTCTGCAGCTGTGGGGGGATGGAATAGCAGGCTGCTTGCTGCTTGTCTTTATCAGCACATTTACAGGACAAAAGACGCTGACGGAGAGGTGCGAACGAATTTAAGGAGGGCCAGATCTACGTGTTTTTTCGTAGGCTCTGGTAATTCTAGTGTTAAATCAAGACACAGGCTTGCTTTATTATACATTTATTTTGTATACATGTGCTTCAGCCTGCAGTATGTACGCAATGTATCTAGAAAATGTACACTACTGATTCAATGTCTATTTATATATTGGTAACATTTCATAATAGCTTTCATTAACAGGTCATTGGCAAAAATTATATAATGCTTCTTCATATCTATACAGATAATTTATTCATCAGTTGTAGATCTTTTTGCAGCACCAAAGATATAGCTGAAACCCTCTTTCCATTGTAAAGCTTTATGAAACTTTATTAATGGAAATTATGAAATGTTATTATAAAGTGTTGCCCTTTAGTGAGTCTTTTTTATTAATTTCACTTATTTCCCCAGTGTAGTTGTTTCAGTAATATATCCAAATGAAATATGACTGTAAACAATCATTCTGTGCTGATCCTAAAAAATGTATCATTGCATGGAATTTGGTTGTTATTTTTTTCATGCCTTATTTTTTGTGTTCATGAAATCATATTTTCAATGTCTCTTGAATACTAGAGCATAAAATAGTCCAAGAAAGGGCAGATGATAAATAGGCTGTATACTAAGCAAACTCTCCAATCAGGAGAGTTTGAACTTAGTCAAAAACAGAAACAAAAGGCATAAAGTAGAGAAATGTTTAGATTTGACCTTTAGTTTTTAAAATTTTATTGAGTCGTGAACTTAATTTTTGTTGGGATGTTTGTTTCCTATTAGCAAAATGTGTTTTAACCTAAGAGTCAACACAGAATTTAATCAAATTCAGAATCTAATCAACATTTTCTAATCAACAACCAGAATCAAATTCTACTTTTAAAACCTAAAAATTTAAATATTATCTTTAGGCATATGTAATGCGATCTTTGTTCTCATTTGAGTCCTAAAAGGTTAAATCACATTCAACAATGTCAGCCAAAATCTGGCCGATATGGTAAAGTAAGTGTTGAATCAAAACCATTAGCCAACAGCCGTTCAAAAATTGTAGACATGAACAAGAAAGCAAGATTGAAAATATTACATGTAAAACAAAAAATGTAGTAGCTCAATAACCTAGAAAAATGACTCAATTTAAAAATACACAGTAGAAATGAGCACCTACTTAACACTTTCAGTTCCAAGTCAAGAAGACTCAGGGTATAGCAGCACTAACTGAAGCTGTGATCTTATTTGGAAGGTGTACTTAAGTTTGTGGTCCTGCAAATGTCCTAACAGTCAGTGTGTTACAGTCTTCTAACTGACAAGTAATCCACCATATGTGGTACTGTATGTTTTTTGTCTTGTACATGCATGAAGTGCAAACAATACAATGAAAATGTACTGAAAAAATAACTGTATGCTTCCTATGTGAAGATTCAACTGAAATTCCATTTGTTAAGGAGGTCAATTAACTCAGAATCAACTCAGAAGTACAAATAAGTACAAATTCCAAACAACCACTTTACAGTGGTTTTCCAACACAGACTAATAGTGCCTGTAGACCTTATTTTAGGCCGAAGAACAAAACAGGGCTGGATATTTGGGGCGCGGCTGGATGTTCGAGGTAGGGCTGGATATTTGTAATATTTTCATAATCACTGTTGCACTCATTTTTAAGTAGATAGATAGATAGATTCAGTGTGAAGTGATAAAGTGTAAGTAAACAGTCTTATTAAATTGTATTTTATTAAGTGGGTCTTATTAGGGTTTGTTTTGATGACTAATGCTTGAACTAATTATGTCAATTTTTATGCACTTTGGTGTTATTTAGTTAAAAATGGGGATAATTTTTGGAGCTGGAGAACACTTACATTACTTTCCATTTGCAATGTAATGGTAATTACGGGTTTACATTAAGAAAATTCACCCTAAGAATAGGTTATATTTTCAAAGCAGTGAAAAACTGTGGTGGAACACATATTTCCATCTGTGAAAGATGGTCCGTGGCATTAGTTAAATTTTAAATGAATAAAAATAAATCGTGCCCCAAGAAAGTTCAGGCACCAATTGGGCACAGGTGTGCTTGAGTGCATTTCGCTCTATGGTGATTTGAGGAGCTGGCTAACCAGGAAAATGTCATTATGAAGTAAGTGTTAACAATCACAATACACTATGGCATTAGTCATAGGGCATTATTTAAAAAGAAAATCAGAACAAAAGTCTGTACCGGTATATTCCCAATTTTTCAAATGCAAGCAAATTTAATACAGTTCTATAGCTATATTGATTACTTTCTTACTAATTACTTTGTATAAGATGCTATAGTTACTCCAAAACAAACTCAGTTTCACGTTTACATAGAGCTGTGCTTTGACTTTTAGAATAGCTATCTGTGATTTCTGTGAATTATGCCAGTGACTGAAGGAAGTTAGATGCAAAAGAAAAAGAAAAGTCTTCTTCATACAGACATTTCTTTTCAGTAACTCTAGTGAACCGGGTTCTGTCTTTTAGGACCTAGTACTCCAAAAAGTGTTAACTATATTACCAAATGTGAAGTTATGAGTGCTGCTATTGTTAAGAACATAATAATCTTGTGTTTGTCTCAGTTTTGTTTTAGTCGTTCCTGCTTATATATATTATATATTGTGAGAGGTGGCAGACAGTTTATCCCGGCCAGCTCCCCAAGGCCGCTAGATGGAGTCTTCCCTGCAGCATGGAGATGCCCCAAATTCCCGCAGGGCATCATGGACAAAGGAGTTCGGATTCACAGCCCTGCTGGATACTGTGGGGGCTGCCAGGGGACGCTGCAGGGAGGCACAGAGATTTCTATTCTCCCTATAGCCCGGAAGTACTTCCAAGTCATGGGGACAGAAGAACTGAAGTACTTCCGGGCTGAAGAAAAAGAAGAGTTTTCATCTGACCCGGAAGTGCTATGGAAACTTCCGGGTCAAGGTCAAGGACTGTGGGAAACCCAGCAGACTGAGCCGGAGTTGGGTGGGAGTGCGACGGAGCTGCTGGGTGGAGTGGAGGATTGATTAGTGTTTATTGTTTATTATTAATTTATTATTGTGTATAGTGAAGGTGGAGGTGCTTTGTGCACATTATTGCTATAATAAATTTATTATTGGGACTTTTACCTGGTGTTTGGACATGTTGTCTGCGGGTTTGGAGGTGCGACAGCGCCCCCTACTGTCACAATATATTCTTCAAGAAGCACATAAACCGTCATGGCTGCCTTTATATTGCTTTTATTTAACACTAGAATTACCAGAGCCTACGAAAAAACTCGTAAATCCGTCCCACCTTAAATCGCGTCTTAGATCCGTTTGCACCTCTCCGCCAGAGTCCTTTGTCATCTAAATGTGCTGATAAACAAAAGCTACTAGCAGCCAGCTATTCCATCCCCCCACCGACTTAGAACAAATTTCTCCTAGCTCATGGCTTGCCTTGATTTGATTTTCTGGGATTGAAGTGGAGTTTTAGAGTGGAAATAATATAGTGTTATTTGGAATACACGCATTTCATGTGTGTTCCGTTTCTATAGTAGTCTGTGCAAGCACATTTTTAAAACAGAAACGTTTTTCATATTCTAATAGTAAATGACAAAATGTAGGCATAAACTATATAACGTATGAAGCCTGAAGTCCATATATCAAAGAATCACTTTCACAAAAGGTACAAATAAGAGAACACGTGCACTTTTATTCGAAAATATAACTGCACAAAAAAATAACCGCCGCGGTGGCGTAATGGTATCAGCTCTTGACTGGGGATCAGAGGGTGGCAAGTTCGATCCTGTGCGGCTCCACTTTGAGAAATGAACTGCTCTTATTCTTACAATTTTAGAATAACAACATAAATTTGATTTCAGTCTGTAACAGCCGGTGTAACTTGTGATACTGGTAAAGGTTAGGTTTTTTTTTTTTTTTTTTAATTCACTTTTCATTCTCGCAGTCGCATTCAGAATCAATCCATACAACCCCATCTGACATAAAGACGCGCTATAGGTCTGCAGTGTACCACGATGCATACTACCGCCCCCCCCCCCCCAAAAGGGTTCTGACACACAAACGCTGGCGAAGCTGCCTTCTTCGTTTCTCACCGTCACTTGAAATCAGCAGTTCTTAGCATTGCACCACGCAAGTTGTCGTATCAACCACCAACTGTAACTTGCTTTCTTTATTCTTTGGTTATAGTCTTGAATAAAAGTACACTTTTATTTATGTGAAAACAGCTGTGTCAGATGGGGTTGTATGGATTGATAAGCAGCTAAGAACTGCTGATTTCAAGTGACGGTGAGATGATTGCATATAGCGCTGTCTGATTTAGTGTGCGCAAGAACATGCAGGTGGCCAGTTGCTGAGTGCTACAACGCACATTTTAAAAAAAGAAAGAGACAAATATATGTGACGTTTTGAAGAAATCATTTTATGACGTGAATAGTACCAATCAGAAAACATTGTCGAAGTAATGCAATATTATTTGAAAACAAACAGCGTCAGGTTGGGTGTGAAGTTGTACTGGCGCTGTTTGAGTCAGATCAGAAGCTGAATAAGCTGAAAAAGCTCCTGTGCTGACTCTAAGTAAAAAAGCATGAATTAATCAACAGAAATAACCGCGATTGACATTTTAAAGTTAACGATTTACAGTGCATACCAATTTATAAATTCAATGTCCGTTTGAGGAAAAAAAAACACTTTCTTCAAAGCTGGGAATCTAACTCGCGTCTCTGTGGCACAGTAAGGCAGTGGTGCTCCAAGTCAGCAAACCGTTCTTATAACTTATTTTTTCAAGATCAATAAGACACAGACAGACAGAGCACTGCGTAATACGGAGACAGACAGGCAGAGATATACAAACAAACAGGGAAGGCACATGTACTGAAAGAAAAAAAAAATCAACATGTGCGTTGTTTCTGCAGCACTGAGTAAGCTCCCCCAATCTGACTCTCTAAGTAACAGCGCAAGTACAGACACAAATCAAGTGCATGTGTGTACTGTATAATATTAACAAAAAGAGCAGCTTACTACTGAAAACGGCAAATATAGGAGTCAGTGGGGATCGAACCAGGACTCTTGATTACACTTGGTTTGTGTCTGTACTTGCGCTGTTACTTAGAGAGCCAGATCGGGGGAGGGGTGATGTTAGAGCGGGTGAGCTTATTCAGAAGAATAAGCCATCCTTAAGCTGCAAAAACAGAAAAAACCCATCCGAGAAATTGCTACAATATTACGAGTGGCAAAAGCTACAGTTTGGTACATCCTGAGAAAGAAAGCAAGCACTGGTGAACTCAGCAACGCAAAAAGACCTGGACGTCCACGGAAGACAACAGTGGTGGATGATCGCAGAATCATTTCCATGGTTAAGAGAAACCCCTTTACAACAGCCAACCAAGTAAACAACACTCTCCAGGGGGTAGGCATATCGATATCCAAATCTACCATAAAGAGAAGACTGCAGGAAAGTAAATACAGAGGGTGCACTGCAAGGTGCAAACCACTCATAAGCCTCAAGAATAGAAAGGCTAGATTGCACTTTGCTAAAGAACATCTAAAAAAGCCAGCACAGTTCTGTAAAAACATTCTTTGGACAGATGAAACCAAGATCAACCTCTACCAGAATGATGGCAAGAAAAAAGTATGGAGAAGGCGTGGAACAGCTCATTATCCAAAGCATACCACATCATCTGTAAAACACAGTGGAGGCAGTGTGATGGCTTGGGCGTGCATGGCTGCCAGTGGCACTGGGACACTAGCGTTTATTGATGATGTGACACAGGACAGAAGCAGCCAAATGAATTCTGAGGTGTTCAGAGACATACTGTCTGCTCAAATCCAGCTAAATGCAGTCAAATTGATTGGGTGGCGTTTCATGATACAGACGGACAATGACCCAAAACATACAAGCAATGCAACCCAGGAGTTTATTAAAGCAAAGAAGTGGAAAATTCTTGAATGGCCAAGTCAGTCGCCTGCTCTTAACCCAATTGAGCATGCATTTCACTTGTTGAAGACTAAACTTCGGACAGAAAAGCACACAAACAAACAGCAACTGAAAGCCGCTGCAGTAAAGGCCTGGCAGAGCATTAAAAAGGAGGAAACCCAGCATCTGGTGATGTCCATGAGTTCAAGACTTCAGGCTGTCATTGCCAGCAAAGGGTTTTCAACCAAGTATTAGAAATGAACATTTTATTTCCAGTTATTTAATTTGTCCAATTACTTTTGAGCCCCTGAAATGAAGGGATTGTGTTAAAAAATGCTTTAGTTGCTTCACATTTTTATGCAATCATTTTGTCCAATGAATTAAAGCTAAAAGTCTGCACTTCAACTGCATCTGAGTTGTTTCATTTAAAATTCATTGTGGTAATGTACAGAACCAAAATTAGAAAAAAGTTGTCTCTGTCCAAATATTTATGGACCTAACTGTAGATATACAGTATATATATATAGTGTGATAGATGTACGGGGACCTTGCCCCACCAGGACGCCTGGAGAGGGGAAGGATTGGGAGAGGTGCTATATCTTCCCCAGAATGCAAGAGGGCAACCTCCCTGGATTGTATGGAGGCCACAGAGCTTGGAAGCTCAACCTTATGGGGGGATGTGGCCACCACCAGGGGGCGCCTCTACAGCTCTGGAACTGTGGTCCACAGCACTTCTGCCACAACTGGAAGTGCTGCCAGAAGTGGAGCTAGATGCTTAAGTGCTGCTGGTTGTTAATTGTGGAGCACCTGGAGTACTTCCATGTGAGTGTGAGGAGTGGAGGCAGCAGAAGAGATAGAGAATTGTATTGTTGCTAATTGTGCACTGTGGGTTTGTGCTACAAAATAAACGTGTGTGTTTTGAATCATTTGGAGTCCATGTCTGTCTGTGTCCGGGTTCACGGTTCACAATACATTTAATATATATATATACAGTATACATATATATATTTTTTATAAAAATAAAATATAACTGTGACTGCAATACTTGTTTTGAGGGACTGTTTAGGTGCAAGAAACTAAATGTTTCCATAAAGGGGGGCATCTTTTGTCAGACAGTATAACTTTGCAGAACTATGAGACATGACATCTAAACTTGGCACAATGATAGCTGCATATTGGGGCACAAAAGTAAATTGATCCCATGATTGTGCATCATAAATTGTCTTGGTTATATACAGTAAAATCTTGTTTTTCTGGAGAAAAATCCCTGAAGAATCAACTTTCTGTGTTTTATTTAGTTTTATATTGATGTAAAGGTTTTTAATAATTGAAATACTTTCTCTTAAAAATGTAAAGTGTTGTACTCGCTACACTTCAAGCACAGTAATAGCCATTTATTTTTGGGTGTGCAGTGTAGGCGCAATAATGTAAAAATTCTGTTATGCACTAGGGGGTTATCCTCCATATACAGTCAGACATTTTTAAAATGCTTATCACTTAATTCCACTTCTTGTCACTTCCCTGGTAATTAAACAGTTGAATAAGTCGATAACAACTTATTTTTCCTTTACACTCGGATGTATGATTATATTTTTAAGTGTGAATACATTCATCCAGACTATTCATGTTTTTGCAATTCTAGTCTGAATTCTTATTATTTCAGTAAAGTATTCAAACTTGCTTTTATGAAATGTAGTGTGAAGCAAAACATCAACTAAAAAAAGGTGAAAGACGACTTGCACCTTCAGTTAAAGTGCTGTTATCAAAAACCTTTACAGGAATGTCTCAGTTAGGAAACACAATTTAAAAAGAGTTTTCTACAAGATTCCACCGCAACCAAAAAAAGAGAATTAGTTTTTTTACACTTTTAAATTAAGTCAGATCTGATATCCAATATACAAAAAGTAGCCTGGCATCTGTACTGAGAGGATTCCTTTACCCTCACCTTGACTGTCATTAATCTTATAAGGAGAGTCCTGTGAGTTGCTAAGGGGTGTGAAGCAATCTCAGTCAATCGTACCTGCTAAGATCTGGCTGTGATGCAAAAAGAGAGAATAACAAAAAAGAATCACAAGCTTCTTTGGCACAATGAGCCACTTAAACACTACATGCAACACACACCTATCAGCCTCTTCACTCAAATTTATCCATGATTTGATTCCTTTAGAAGTCAGTCTCATTCATTCATTGGTGACAGTATACAGTACAAACAATATATGTTTTAAAAAAAATCTGTATTTTAATTTAATCTCAAAGCAAGTTACAAATCATTTATTATTCAAATGAATGTTTCCTTATAAAGGGAAACGTCACTTACTAATTGCAACTGTGAAGACACAATTGAAATATCATTAAACTACTATGTACAGCCAGTATCCAACAAAGAAGTGACTTACAGTTGACAAAGAACTAATTAATTTTCAGCTCTTCTTTATGGAAAGAAATCAAAGAAAAGCATCAACAAATGAAACCTTTGTCAACCTTGTCAGGAAAAACCAAGTGGTATGAAAATTACACATATGTTAGTTACTTGGCTCTAAACTATTTTTATTTGAGGGAGAACCTGGATGCTCTTTACCTGTAAGGCATTTGAAAAGCTGGAAGATGCAATCAGAACTTTAACAGCAGCTGCTGCTGGTCAAAGTGTAAGCACATCCTGGAACTTTTTACTTGATGTGATTGATGTATCTCTAAAGACCTAATGAATTTATCATTCTACAAAGGCATTTAAAAAACTTTCTATGACAGGTTCCCTGACATATGAGCTTGTGCTTTTTTGAAGAACAAATTTGCAATTACCAAGGACATCTGTAATTGTTTTGCAAGCATATTTATATTTTTAAACCATTAACAGGCAACAAAACTGCCTTTTTAAAAGACTGCTGTCATATCTGCAATCCATATTGGGATAAGTTCAATGTAAGTAGAACTAATTAAAAGCACTTGCAAAGACCAAATATTGCGCAGGCCTCTTTACCGTATGCCATTATGCTGGATTGAGCCACTGTTAGTATATGAGAGCAAGAGGATAGACCAGAAGATAAACCGGAGTCGTAACCAGAAAACAAAAGGGTTAAAGTGACAAAACCCAAAATGTAATCCATCCATCCATCCATTTTCCAACCCGCTGAATCCGAACACAGGGTCACGGGGGTCTGCTAGAGCCAATCCCAGCCAACACAGGGCACAAGGCAGGAACCAATCCCGGGCAGGGTGCCAACCCACCGCAGCCCAAAATGTAATCCTAACTCAAATTTGAAACATTGAACCAGAAAGACATGAATGCACATCGATTTTTTTTTTGTGCTTGGAAGATACAGTATCTGCAGACTTGGAAAACAAAATTTATACTCTGGAGGTACTTCATTCATTACCTATGAAAAATCCACTAGTAACCCCCAAGCAAAACAATATGGTGTGCCAGGAGAAACCAATTAAATAATCCTATTAAATAGGGTGATTGGTGGTTCTGAGGCTAAGGATCTGCCCTGCTATCTGAAAGGTTGCCAGTTCAAATCTCATTGCTGCCAGAAGGGATCCTACCCCGCTGGCCATTAAGCAAGGCCATTAACCTGACAATTTCCTTATTGGTGCTATACAATAGCTGACCCTGTGCTCTGACCTCCAAAGGTCATGCAATAAGATAATTTTCCATTGGGGATTAAGAAAATATATTAAAATAATCTGAATTTATAAATATACAAAAACAACCCCAATTCGAAAACCTGAAGTCAGGAATGGCGACTGTGATCTCAAAACAATTCCTTTGAAAAAATCATTATAATAAAAAAAAAAACAATCATGACAGCCACACAGGTTACAAATTCTTGTACAGCACTATCAGTACATTACTGAGGGCATTGTTGCTATTGAGTTTAGTCATCTTATTGATAACATCACTGCAGTGAAAACAACTCAACACACTGGAATTCCTAAACTTTGTTTAAGTAAGAATGCAGCACAATTTCTTGTCGTACAGGTTGAACTTATAATGCTTACACCCATCATAACTGCATCATTCTACAAGGTACAGTAGATAGCATTTTGGCTAGGCAATCATACATTGGAAAAACTTAAAAGAACTAGATAATAACAGTGTTAAATCAAGTATTTGAATGTAAAATTTGCCATATGTTTTGGATTTGCATGATTTGGATAGTGCAAATAAACAAACTAAATTAATTATTGGATATTTGTTACATATTTCCACATACTGCAGCAGGAGTTAATAAATACTGTAGAATATCTGTTTAAATGCCTTAGCCACTTTCAATTATGCATCATATGGTTGGCAAAATATACATTTCTGAACATGGAAAGAAAGAAAGAAAGAAAGAAAGAAAGAAAGAAAGAAAGAAAGAAAGAAAGAAAGAAAGAGTTTCTGAGTTTTAAATATACCTTTTATTAAACATTCAACAATCAATACAAAAATCAACAAACCATCAAAAAAAAGAACATCTATGTAACCTATGAATGAGTATTTTGCTGTAGTTTCATAATAATTAATTCACAAAACACACTCCTCATTAACAATTTTACAAATTGCATTCATTGCACACCACTGTTCTACAAATGTTTGCAAATTGTGAGTCATCCTATAAAACTTGAAATCTAATAAAATTCTTATTTTTAATTGTGCTTTAAAGAAACCCACCAAGTCAGACTCCCTGTCACTCTTAATTTTTTCCTTCCTGGTGATATAAATGGCAATCTTAGCCTGACTCAATAAAAAATGTGCTAATCTGCTAACATTATTTTTTGTTCTCACATTAGCAATACCATATATAAAAACCTGATTGGTAAAATAAACACCCAAAACATTAAAAACACTGTCAAGTACAGATAAAAGAGATTGAATCCTAAAACAGTAAAGAAAACAGTGAAAAACAGTCTCTCTCTGTTGGCAAAAAGGACACATCTCTGAGATGTTGGAATTAATTAAAGAGAAAAAAGAATTAACTGGACAATCCCATGAACAATTCTCCATTGCAGATCGCCAGTTCTCTTATTCAATGGTGGACTGTACAGACAGTCCCAAATGGGGCCAACACCCTCCACCCCTCCCAGTTTATCCCTCCAGGGTGTATCCGGGTATCTGCATAGTTGGGACTGGTATCCAGCTTGGACACATACTTTATATAGTCTCCTTCCCTTCTGCAGAGTCAAAAGGAAGATATTTAGTTCTTCTCAGTACCCTGCCGTTTTCCTCCATCATGTCCTCATTGGCATTAATTAACAAATTTGGAAATGCAGACAAAGGCTCTGGGTAATGTGTAGCTTTGAAAAAGTCTTGCAATAATTCTGTAGCTGTTGAAGGTATGTTCAACAAAATTTGCCACAAAAATCTTTCTGCTGTGCGCACAGAGCTCAGACCTAAAACTGCAGCCACCTTCTTTGCGCACAGCCAACTGAGTAGCTTTGGTTGCATCAAATGTTTTATTTGTAGAATACCAGCCCTGATCAGGCATTGTTTCAGAGATGTTGACTCAACAGCCATGGTAGAGACAACTGGCAACTCTAAAGTCCAATATAAATTTAAGGATCTTTCCTCAACGCGACAATCCAACTGTTGCCAGATTCTCAATACACTTCGGTAAAAGTCTGAAACATTACCTATGTGGAAGGAATCACTGTCCATTAAGAAAAGCGCTTGGTCCAATTTCAGGTTGCCAACTTGGTGCAGGAGAGCACACGCTAGTGGCTTCCAGGACACAGCCATATGACCATAAACCAGTTTTTGCAGAGTTTGTAGTCTGAACGCATTTTTTCTGCTACAGTCCTCCTGCACTCCTGGGTAGGTGCAAAATACCTTGAAAGAGCCAATGCTTCCCATTCTAAAAAAACCTAATCAATTCTCTTTGCACTTCATTAATCAGGTCAGGTGGGGGTTCCAGGCATGCCAACCTGTGCCATAGAGCAGATGCAACAAGGTTGTTTATGATTAGCGTCCGTCCTCTATATGACAGTTGGGGAAGTAGCCATCTCCAGCGTTGTAAACGGTTTCTGACCTTTTCTGCAACGCCTTCCCAATTCTTAATGTCACTGTTTATGCCTCCTAGATGTAATCCCAGGTATTTAATTTCATCTGTTGTCCATTTCAGTTCAGATGGCAATGAAGGAAAAGGACCCATCCAGTTACCCAATAGTACCGCAGAGCTCTTGGTCCAATTTACTTTGCTGATGATTCTTTTTGGAACTCATCCAGCACAGGCACCAGCCCATCCACATCTTGTTGTTTTGCAACGAATACTACGAGATCATCTGCATATGCTGAGACCTTCAAAGGCACTGAACACTCAGAGACAGTCAGTCCACCCACCACTTTCCTTAATTTGATCAGCAGGGGTTCTATAGCCACGACATACAACATGCCAGACAAGGAGCAACCCTGTCTAATCCTCTCTAATCTACTTTGAACGGAGCGCTCAGCCCACCATTGATTTTCAGTACACCCTGAATGTTACTATAGAGCACCCGAACCATGGGGACAAAGCAGGGTGGGAAACCAAATCCCATTAGTACTCGCCAAAGGTACTGGTGCTCCACCCGATCAAAAGCCTTCTCCTGGTCCAAACAGTTTGCAGATTTCAAATGTATCCCTGATAAAAAAGATGTTGTCATATATGGACCTTTTTGGTTTACCGTAACTCTGATCAGGGCGAATGACATGCCCCAACACCTCCTTCATTCTCGTAGCCAACACTTTAGAAAATATTTTATAGTCAGTACAAAGCAAGGCTACTGGCCTCCAGTTCTTAATATTACAGAGATCACCTTTTTTTAGAATGAGGGCAACACCAGCTCTTCTACAGCTCAAGGGGAGGAGACCTTTATCTAAGCACTCTTGAAGAACCGCAAGTAGGTCTGGTCCGATGAACTACAAAAACAACCTGTAGAATTCGACAGTAAGTCCATCAATACCTGGAGCTTTCCCGGTATTTAAACTTGCCAATGCCCACGAGAGTTCGTCAAGGGTAAGCCCTCTCTGTAAAGCTGGTAACTCCTCCTCTGGCACCTGCGGCAGCCCCTTAGTAAAACCTGAACAAGCAGTGTCCTGTTCCATCAGCACAGATGAGAAAAGTTTAGAATAGAAATCAACAGCAAATGCCCTAATTTGAGAAGAGCATCTCATCTCACTAGCAGAGGGGTCACGCAAACAATGAATCATTCTGCTTTGGCCCTGTTTTCTTTCCAGCCCAAAAAAGCACTTGGTTGGAGCATCACACTCAGTTTCTGCTTGAAAACGGGCTCTAACCAAAGCACCTTGGAATCAGTCAGTCAGTCACTTTCAACATGTCCAGGTGCTCACTGCCCTTAGAGGAGTCAAAGTCCTGCTGGAGTGCTGTTATCTCTTCCTCCAGTGATTTCATAGAATCATTTAAACTCCGTGTGACATTCAGAGTATACTGCTAACAGAACTGGCGAATCTGCACTTTACCAACATCCCACCACTGACCCTGAGAAGAGAACTGACATATCCTTTCCCGCCACTGTGTCCAAAAGTACCTAAAACAATTTTAAAATGGGAGTCCTGACATAAAAGCTCATTAAAATGCCAATGAGAGCTTTTTGACTTTAAAGATGACATAAAAACATTGCAGGTAACTAATGCATGATCAGACAGACTCGGCACAATGACACATGAATTAAAACGGTTAAGATCATTAAAAGTATAAAACCGATCAAGCCTGGCAAGTGAAAGAGTGCCACCTCGCACCTGTGTCCCTGTGTATTGCCTGTCGTCCCCATTCAGAGCCCTCCATACATCCTGCAATTCATATCACTCAATGAGCGCTTTCATCTCTCTGGCAGATTGTGGGTGGGGCTCTGCATAATTTCTGTCCAGTGCATTATTAAGGGTGCAGTTAAAATCCCCACCTAAAAACACACATTCATCCGTGTCACACTCTGATAAAGTACGCTCAAGACATTTAAAAAAGCACACTCTTTCTCTGCCAATTGTTGGAGCATAAACATTAATAAAAACCAACCGGCTGTTGTCCAAGTCAACCTTTACTTTAAGCATCCACCCTCCTATCATTTAGTAGGCAGACACCGATGTCGGGCACACTTGTTTATATATACCAATGGCAACACCAGAGCTGCGTGTTGACCCGGGACTAAAAAAAACGTCTCCACCCCAGCATTTCTGCCACTCAATTTCTTGAGCATTTTCGCTGTGCGTCTCCTGCAGGTAAGCCACTGTCAGATGCTTCCCTCTCAGGAAGTCGTAAACTTTCGCTATCTTAAGAGGGCTCTTACAACTGGCAACATTAAGACTCCCAATTTTAAAATCGCACATTGGTAAAATTGATAATGGAACCAAAAAAAATGTGATAATACCATTAAGTAAAATAAAAAGTGCAGAATTTTGAGCCATTATTAACAAGTTGCTAAATTAGCAGAGGTATGTAACTTTCTTAAAATACTTTTAAGCCTCCACCCCTCCTTCTCTGAAAAAACCTCAGTGCCCGATATTTGCTTCATTAACCTTTTAACGGAGGAAATAAATAATTTAACATCTGGAAAAAAGTTCTGTACATCAACTCTTTTCCCCTTTGTTTCAATCAAAAAAGGCTCTAATTCTGTAGAATCCATACCCTTCTGTGGAGTCCTGACTACTTTCTGACACAACAGAGGAATCAGTTAAATAACCGTCCTCCCTGCAATCTGAAACCGAGGACGCTTCCATGTCAACCGCAGCTGCAATCTCTTCAAAGCTTCTTTTTTTTTTAAAGCAACTTGCTCATCTGCCCCACAGTATCTTTTAACAGCCTTTGGTGTTTTGAAAGTACCGTCAGAGCCGACACTCTCCATGTCCATATCACCCCATATGCTTGGGACCACCAATTCTTTAGCAGAGTCCGATACCTCCAAGACATCTGACTCATTAGCAGTGTTTCCTGACTTTGATACAGGGGGGTCCTGATTTCCATTATCCCTATTTAGTTTGGAATCGGCATTAAGAAAATTGCTGATCAATTGGACCAACGCAGTCTGATCGCTAGCAGCATTTTCATTCTGAGCAACAGCGATACTGCTGCTACTTTCTGCTGTGTTATTAAATGCAGACGCCTTCTCTGCCGCATCTGTCTGATCCCCAGGGCGCTTGGGGGTCACATTTGGGGTCAGTTGTTTGCCTGATTCTGCAGCTTTAACAACATCTTCGCAATCTCTAGCTACATGACCAGCTTTGCCACATTTAAAGCATTTCATTGGTTCCGAGGTGACGAAGATTATTTGTAACCGTCCACTCGGAACCTCTACGTTATATTTAACTCATCCGCTGTATTTTTTAAAATCATTTAAACCTCTGAAAAGACATCACATGCTTCAACTGGGGTGCTTTACTTTCTAAAGGTATTCGTTTAATCTGCGAGATTACACATCCATAGCGAGATAGCTCTCTTTCAAGGGTCTCATTAGATAGAAAAGGAGGTACATTAGATAAAGTAATCTTTTTTGCTGGAGTTGTAAGGGACATTACAGGAGTTAAAGTGTCCTTTATAACAACTCCATTTTCTACTAATCTATGGACAAAATCTGTTGTAGCACAAAACACAACCACCGCACTGCTCATTCTTGAGGCTCAACGAACATTATCACAGCCTATTACATTTCCTACAGCCAATTCACATTCTTCCAGAGAACAGGTCGCTTCTGGCATTAGCTTCACTCCATGTTGTCGGGTGAGTTTTTCGAAATCACCGTTCCAAAAACGGACCCCTCCTGAGGAGGCCATTCTGCCCTTCCTCAGAATAAACCACTCCAACAAAAAGATAAAAAGTTAGAGACAGAATAACAATTAAGAACAAAAAAAGCAGGAAAAAAAACCAGTAAAATCACAAACCTTCAAACTCTCCCGCTCTCACTCTCACTTTCTCACAGAGCTCCGTCCACTCTTAAAGAAAGAAAGAAAGAAAGAAAGAAAGAAAGAAAGAAAGAAAGAAAGAAAGAAAGAAAGGTGTTGTTTTGTTTGTGCGAAAAGCATAGAAGTGGATCCCTGTTCAGTTTGGGAACTGAGGAGGTACGCTACAAGAGCGCAACATGGGGTCTTAGAGTATTTAGGGAGGGAATGATAAAAGAAAAACTTTAGTGTATAGATGAAAAAAGGAAGGAGGAAAGTCCCAGTACCTAAAGGGATAGAACAATCTGAGAAAAAAAATGTAATGCTTAGTGGAGAAAAAAAAAACCAAAGGAACTTTTCTGTTTACCACATATCCAGAGCTAATGTAGATTTTGATTTTGTGGGGGAAAGGACAAAAGGAAAACTGAAAAAAAGAATTAAGAAAGAGTGTGGTGTAGGTTAAGTATACAATGTGTGTGCATGCGTGTGTGTGTGTGTGTGTGGTGTGTGTAACACAGAAAGGCTGCTGCCTGTGAACTACCGCAACGCTTCAGTGTGTGAGACACAGTTGTGAAGGGGGTTCACTCAATGCTGACATACTGTATGTTAAGCAACAAAGAAATCTAGCAGCAGCAGCATTTCTCTGGAAACAGAAATTATGAGTGTGCTGGTCGTCTGGGGGTGGCTTATTTCACCAGACTAGGGGCTTAACCTTGTATGTCTGGCATTGGCTGCCTTACACCAGCACAGTGATTAAAAAAAATACGTGCTTTGACCTCATGGTTTTCCTGATTATTAATTCTGTTTCTTCTTACAATAAGTGATTACCAGGAGTTATCAGACATACTTCATGTATTGTATTTTATTTTCGCCTATATAGCTGGCACTTTTTGTACAATAAGAGAAATGATTGTTTTGCCAGTTGTATTCAGAGTAGGCAGTACGGTGTAGTGGCCACTGGACTATAAATGACAGCTAGTTCTTGCCTCTGTTCATTGTGTTACTCTGAGAAAGCCATTTAATCTTCCTGTGTAAACAGCTGTAATATAGCTTGGCACTGTAGATTTACCATTAATAATGGTGACAGCCAAGTATACAATAAAATAATTTACCAGCAACCCCCAAAATAGTTTAAGCAGGTATGATAATCATAGAAATGGTTGTTTCCTTCTATTATCCTTTTCAGTCCATGATGGACCCTAACTGAATGACAGTTATTTTATGGGAATTAGAAATATTACAGAAAATTATTTAAAGGAATATCCAACACCATAACTTAGGCTTTGATTGACATCTTCTCTGCCTTATCTGTTCCTTCTAAGGTATCCATCCATCTATCTATCTATCTATCTATCTATCTATCTATCTATCTATCTATCTATCTATCTATCCCATGTTCTAATTTTTGTGATAAAATGTCTTGATTCAGCTTTTCCATCTAGCTTCTAGTCTGTTCTTAGAATCTTAGAAAATCTAGAGGTGGCTTGCATCTCCATGGCAAATTCAGGTTAGTCTTTTTAGTGTGAGCTTTTTATCCTGTCACAGCATTGCGTTAATAAACCTACCAGTTTGCAGGACATGAGAGTATAACTGAAACAGTAGTATAAAAACTGGAGTAAGGGATATATCAAGTTAACTTATTTATCATGGTGCCTTGGTGTGGAGCCTTATGTTGCCATAATAAATACATAAAATAAATAATAAATAAATAAGACTTTTATTTTATTCTATACATGTGACAAAATATTCGGGATGACCGCAAATACAGATAAAGTTATAGCAATATTTACTATATAATGAGAAGAGAAATGTTAGATTTTGTACATGTAATTTGACCTAGCCTGGTGTAATCTAATCAGAATATTTTAATGCACTATTGGAATTCGAAGACTGAAATTTGAAAAGTATTCACAATTTTTATTTATAGTTAAAACTGGAAGACTTCCATTGGTAAAGCCAGCTGTCAGAGATTATAGATTTCAATTACATAAACAAAAAAGCTACATTGGCAGTATACAAAATACAGGCTCATATTATAACTTTAAATATGTAATCTAGGTTTATTACAACTAACAAAATCTGCATATAGTATGTTGATGTAGTTGATGATTGGGGCTTAATGGCACCAAAATGCTTCTTTGTTTGTCTTCTATTGCTAACTTTATCGAAGCTCCTAAAAAAACATCCTTCAAGTGCAGATTCACTCAGTATAACATTCTCAAGTTCAGACCATATCTGATGGAGTAGGCAGCACAACTTCTTGTCCAGGCATTGGTCATGTCACATCTTGACTGCTACAACTCCTTACTGACAGGATCCCTGCATGTATGGTCGAGATGCTTTTAAAATGCAGCAGCACATCTCTTTTTCAAGCAGCTGATGTTTCAGGTCAATCCACTTGCTTCTGGCAGCATGCATCATGTTCAAACCATTGATGCTTGTCTACAGAGGAGTCAGTGAATCGGCACCTGTTTACTTATACTGAGATATCTGTCAAGTCTTATGCTCCATCTCTACCACTTATATCTGCTAATGAACAGCATCTCGTAAAACCACCTCCATGTGGCATCAGATTTCAATCAAAACTCTTCTCACAAGTTGTTCCTTACTGGCAGAATGGGTTACCTGTCTTCATCCAAACCACTGACTCCCTAGCTGTGCTTATTTATGTGTTTGAAGACTCTCCTCTGCTGGCTAAGTAATTTAATGTTTTGGATTGGTTTACATGATGCCTAATAACATTTACAGTGCATATCACTTGTTTTTAATAACCTAGTCTTTTAACTCTTGTTTGAAAACAGACCCCAGACTGATGTTTACTCGATTATATTTGGATAAAAGTGTCTACTAAATGAATAAATATAAATGTAAACTCTCCCATTAATTTGAGATGACACTGGGCTATTGAAATAGAAAAATAAGGTTTTGGTCAGTGAAGCCATTTACTTTCACTGAGAATGGAAAATTGCTGTTTTAATTATAGATGTGTTGATAATACATTATTATTATTATTATTGGCTATTTGGTAGTCATTTAAATTCCTCATTCACAAGTGGAAAATGTTTAGAAGTCAAATAAGGAAACAGTTCTGCTTCTAATGCAGGCTCTTTGGGATGCCAAGTTATGCCCCCTTAGAAGTGCCTAGAACATTTTTTGGACTGCTGCCCACACTTGGTCTTTCTGAACAGGCACCAATAATTGCTGCCACTTGTATTATCAATGCTGATTTGGAGAAGTGGTAAATGTTTAAAGGAGCAAAAAGAGATGTAACAATATCTGAAAGGTTACATTAACTTGTGGTCCCAAATGTACAAGAAATACTGCATTCATTCTTTGTTTTATTAAATGTAATTTAAAAGGAACTCATGATGTAAATTCATCAGTGAATCCCAATGATATTGATTATCTTTATATATAATACGTTATCGTGGCTATTCGTTTGCCTGTCCAGGATTTCAAATCACCTGTAGCTTGCAAACCGTTTGACCTATTGACCTGAAATTTGGTACATATATACTATGTGACGTCTACTATCCGCTTTCGACCTCCAAGGTTATTCCTCTTTTTATTTTTATTTTATTTTATTGTAGAATCAACTCTCAGCAGTGGCCAGCAAGGTAGCCATGCAGCGCATGTGTACGGGAGCCGTTCTCATTCCCTACCACCTTCGCCATCACTTCCCCTACCTCTTCATATCTTAAATCATTCTTGAGGCAGATTGAAGACTTACTGTTAGTGCCAGCTTAAGTGAAAAGTTAAAGAAAATGCCCTAAGTAATTGCAACACAAACACTGACTTAATCAATTTTAACGCACAAAGATGATGATGAAAGAAGAGAAGAAGCGGGCTGCTAGAGTGGTGAAAAGAATAGCTGCTCAGGAAGCAGCAAGCACATCAACCTCTGAGCAAACAATTTGCTAAACGTACAGAGAAAGAGGATGAAAACTATGAATGCTAAAATCAAGTGTATTCACTGCACGTTATTGTGCAGTGCGCCATTACTGGTACCATATAATACTTCATGTATATTTCTCTTCCCTAGGAGTCACTCCTTGCTTCCTCTTCCTGAAAAAAAATATGAAAATGTAACAGCTCAACAATTATATGTACTTTTAAAGTAAGGACTCCTAGACCATTTCTGCTAGTCCTTAAACAAATGTAATTTTTCTGTTCATTCAAATAAGGAACAAAAATATTATCAGCTTTTATTAAATAATTAATAATAGCTGATTATGGCATCAATCTATTTTTAACCATCCTTATCCCATTTTTATGGTCTCTTGAGGGCAGCATACAGTTAATTGAAATTCTTCAAATAATAAGATTGGTTTCTCTGACATTTTTTCTTGGCCAATTGAATAAAACATTTTTATTTTCAAAAATAAATGTTATAATGCAAAAAGAACCAGAGAAAGTAAAACCCTGCTGTAAAAAGATTGGGAACAGAAATCACCAGCAGACAGAATAAATTACAAATTACCACAAGGGTTCCCTTGTGCCTCAGGCTAAAGATCTGTGCATACTGGTTTGATGGGTTTTAGTTCCATAATTAATGTTTAATACCATAGACACTTATGTATAGGGGCACTTTAAAATAACAGGGAGATGGGACTTAACGGGGCCTTATTAGGTGACAACAGGGATCCCGATAAAGAAGCTGTTAGAGCTCTGCTCTCTATTGACAGGTATAAGCAGACAGCCTAGGATTAATTCATGGTGCTTATGGATTTAACAAAATATTAGGCCTCAAAAGTGCAGGAACAGAAGGTAGCACTGGTGGAAAGTGTGATATATGGGCCCTATTGTTAGCCATTGACTCTGTGAGCAGTTTTCATTGGAATGCAGAGAACTGATCACTAGGTTTGTTTTAAAAGGGTCGCTCGTTGCTACAGCTAGTTTAGCTAAGAGATTGGAAGTGGCTAGACAGGAGAAGTGACAAAGGAGTGAAGAGACAAAAACAGACTATCCATCCATCCATCCATTATCCAAGTTGCTATATCCTAACTACAGGGTCACAGGGGTCTGCTGGAGCCTAGATAGCCCTAAATGAAAGGGTGCCTGGCAGGTAATAATGGCATGTTAGCTTTACAAGTCAACAGGGGAAACAGTCATCACTATGGGATGGTAAAATATGAATGTGTCAAAGCGTTGCTAGTGACCTTGTTCACCAAATATTTTCTTGTGAATTTGCTGTGTGGCTGGCTTGGGAGAACGTTTTTTTTCCCAGCACACTATGATGCTTTGACATAGACACAGTGCTGTAGCATCCATACACAGAACTTTCACACATGTGTACTTTAAGATCGCTCCCCGTGTAGTGGCTAGTACTGCTGTTTGACAGCATAGCTGCCACAGGGGGTCACAGTGGCCCTTCAGAAACTCCCTCTTAAACAGTTTTTCAATGGAAAAGAAACACACTCTTTCACTACCTCTTTGTGGGAGCAGCTGCATTTAAAACATTTAAAAGATCGAGCCGTGGCCATCCTGAGGTCTCTTGCTCTCCTGTCCCCTCCCGCAGACTCCTTCCGCTCCGACCACTGCTACCGGCCCTCTGGATCCTCTTGATTGAGAAGACTTTATGTTATTTTGACCCTGAATCAGGGCCGATGCGTCAAGTTTGGCCACTGTTCCTTGTGATAGCCTGCTGAACACTCCTGTGCAGCTTTGTGACCCAAGCTTGAGAACAGATCATAGTTTTGGCCAAAATAATTGGTATAGTTGGCAGATGCTTCACTAGCCCTAAGGGACACTTACAAAAAAGAATCCCATCATTATAATCCAAACTAATTCAGTTTTTTCTTCCCCATTGACTTCAATGCATTTCACAAAGTTAGGAAGTTATTGAACTTTTCTGTTATTTTTTTCACACTCATAGGGAAGCGATTACCAGGGGTTCACTCAACATTACTTGACAGATACTGTTGCCTCAAAGAATTGTAGAGAGCTTAAAACACCCTCAGCCCTATACAGTAAAGTACATTTTTCCTTACTGAGAGAAGGTTAACTATATCACTCCTTGGTGCTACATGAAGGACTTGGCCCAGTAAACACTATGGAAAGTCAAAGGATGCAGGAAAGTCACAAAAACCTGATGACCTGCAGCCAAAGTAGGGTCTTCCCTAACCAGAGACATATTTCTGGAGACAACACTCTATATTAATGGTGAACTTTCCTCCATTTCTTAATTAATATTGCAACTTGCTTTTTTTCAACAGCACCCAGGCTATGATTCAACAAAGAACTTTGTGTTAGCCACTTTACTGCTCTTACATAGGTTGAAGGAAGGAACAGGACAGAAATGGTATAATGAATAGATGGCAGGGGTCCACTATTATTCCTATGTGTGCTAGAGGGCAGAAGGGAGACCTGTTTTTATATAAGTGGCTTTGTGCAACCCATAATAACAGGAAATGCAGAGGATGCCTGGTCCTTTAACAAAAGGTGGGATACTAGGTCCAGGATTGCAAAGACACATGGGCCTACTAGAGGGGCAGCTGGATAATTGTCCAAAACGTTTCCCAGTGTAATTCTCAGTCTTAAGGTTTCCCAGGTCCTACTCAGGAGTGCTTGTTGACTTTTACTAGCTTTTTTCAGCCAACAGTGTGGTGAACTTGACTTGGAGTTAGGATGAGAGTTGGATGAATGTGCAACCAAAAGAAGGAAGAAAGCAAGGTCAGACATAATGAAAACCGGTACAGAAGGTAAGAAGGGAGTTTATCATATTGTTATCGAGGTAGGCCAAAGAGACCACACCCTACAGGTTACAATCTCTTCTTTTTCTCTTTCTGTTTCTGCATCTGTCTAGCTATCAATGTGTGTGTGTATATATATATATATATATATATATATATATTGTGACAGATAGGGGGCGCTGTCGTCCCCTTAAACCCTCAGACCAGACGTCAGACACCAGATAAAAGTGCAAATGTTATTTTTATTATAATAACAATGTGCACAAAGCACCCTCTACTCCATAATACTCCAATAAACAATTGATAATCAAACAATAACAACAATCCTCCACTCCCAGCAGCTCAGTCACCCTTCCTCCCAACTCGGCTCGCTCCTGGGATTTACCAGAGTCCTTTTAAAGTCCTTGACCCAGAAGTGTTTCTGTCCCTCAGTCCATGTGACTTTATAACATTTCCGGGTCGGGTAAAAACTCCTTTTCTTCAGCCCGGAAGTACGTCCTAGTCACAAGGACAGAGGAAATGACGTACTTCCGGGTTAAAGTGAAAACGCAAGTCCTTGAGCCTCCCGCAGCGTCCCCTGGCGGCCCCCACGGTATCCAGCAGGGCTGAGATGAAAGACTCCAAGTTCCATGATGCCCTGCTGGAATTCGGGGCCCCTCCACGTTGCAGGGATGGCTCCATCTGGCAGCCTGGGGGTATTGGCCAGGATAAACTACTGGCCATATATCACTATATATATATATATATATATATATATATATATATATATATATATATATATATATATATATATATATAATATTTTTCAGTTTTATGCGTGTATGAAATCTTCACATGAATTTCTTCTTATATTGTACATTTTTGTTTAGTGAGACATATTTTATTTTCAATGCTTCCATAGGTTTATAGGGCTAAATAAGGTCACACAAGGTATTAGTTTCAGTCTCAAAGTACCACTTATGCAATTCCTCAGGATGCAGATAAAACATGGTAATTTGGAAATACTTAAGAAAGTACTGCTAGTAAAACATGATCTAAAGAGATTTTTAAATGCATAGCTGAAGAGCCTGCGCTCAGCATGATAGCAAAAACCCTTGCTTTTCATCAAATCCCACTGAGCTTTTGTAGATGCAAGAGCTCTTGGACCCTTAATAAAGCGTTATGGATATTTTAACCTAATATCCTTAATTCAGCAGAAAAAATCAGAGTTGAGAAAAATACTGATTTCCATCTTTAATGTTGTTTTTAAATTATAAAGTGTAAAGACATCTGAGAACATTTAGTAAAGAATGTATGAAAATTGTCAATATTATTTCATAGAACAATGTGCATTACATCTCATACTTAAATATTATAACTTATATAAGTTCAGTGATTTTTTGTTTCTACTTAAAACTGGTTTCTTCTTTTTATGTGTGCTTTCTCTAAATCTGTCTTGAAGCATTAAGTTTTAAAATAATTATTCTAGATAAATAGCTATCTTTGGTATAGTGATTATATATTAAATATTTGAAGCACATAATCAAATTTATGTTGGCATAGTGAGTAACACTGCTGCTTCATGGATGTAGCGTCTTGAGTTCGAATCCATTGCTCAGATTTGTGTAGTTTGCATGGTTACGCTTTGTCTACAGGAGTTTCCTGCTAGTTCTTCCCATATCCCCAAAGATGTTATGATTATGCTAACTGGCATTTCCAAACTGGACTAGTGTGGGCATGTGCATAAGTGGGCACACACTATGTACTTCTCCTTTGTCTGAAGTTGAACAGGCCGGGGGCCTCATGTATAAATGGTGCGTACACACAAAAATGTTACGTACGAACGTTTTCCACGCTCAAATCGCGATGTATAAAACCTAAACTTGGTGTAAAGCCACGCATGTTTCCACAGTACCTCATACCCTGGCGTACGCAAGTTCTCCGCTCAGTTTTGCAGACTGGCGGCACCCAGCGTCAAAGCAGTGCTACTGTTCCTGTTTGGTTACCCTTTCTTTTTCAGATCCACATCCCTGACGCGACCTTATAAATACACTGAAATTAACCATATATTGTTTATTAGTTTAATGCATCTGATTGTAATTAACCAGTAACAATATAATGGTCCATGGAATGGTCAAACTATTCTAAATACAATAGCTGCTTTAGCATTGTTACTCTCACTGCACCTTCTTCTTCTTCTTCTTCTTCTTTCAGCTGCTCCTGTTAGTGGTTGCCCCAGTGGATCATCTTTTTCTATATTACTCTCACTGTATCTGAGTGGGGAATCAATTTACAGACCTCACGGTTCAGAAACAGTTTCAACCCAAGAACTATAAATGTATAGTTATACATTATAATATAATAATGTTCATTATATTATACAGATAAAACTTTAACTTCATTTAAATAATCTATATTGTTAATAATTAAACATGCCAGGACACGGTGCCGCAGCACTAGCTAGGAGCTTGCGCTCCGTTCATAGATTGTTCCTGCCTCACCCTGTATTCTTGCTTGTACTGGCGCGACACTGGAAGGAGATGGATAGAATAATTAAACACGTACTACGAAGATATTTCAATGTTCCTTAAAAGTTCTGAAGAATCTGTGTTCTAAGCTTACAGATAGCTTAATGTCTATTACAGACTTAATTGTATGGTGGTTGGGTATCTGGAGAAAGAAAAGTAAGGACAGGAATTAGGGGTTAGTACATTTGAAAGAGACAGTACTGCTACAATAAAGTTTTTCATCAAAGGCCGTGCATGGCGCAGCAAGCATCTTGCGTGAGACATGAACAATCACTGCGTCACCGTGTCCCTATGTTTAATAACATGATTTAACTCCTATCATCATGAAAATGATATCACATATACATCTCAGTATTTTAATTATTCAGAGAGCTGTAATATCATGAATGTAATGGATTCTGTGTCCTGTCGGAGGAAGAGAAAGCCCATATTGATTCACACACATAGAAGATCAAATATAAATGCATCTGGATTTTTCTGTGCATACGCACATTCCGCACATTACGCCATGATATAGTATGAGTTCTACGCACGGCGTTATGCATGAGGCCCCAGGTCCCTCCATGACCCTGAACTGGATAATACTAAAAGCACCACACATTTTTTCAGTAGTATAAGTGACAAGAGGCTTCTGAATCTTTTTGTTCTTACTAGTGGTCCATCAGCTCGGAATCTTGATAACGCATAACCTACTGCCCTACTCCCAAAGGCCATAGATATCCTAACAGAGCTTGAGCCAATGTAAACATAAATAATTTCTTTGGAAACAGCATATAATTTTTGTATATATTTTCACTTTAAATGTTAGGATACATTTCCAATTAAAAAAAAAACTTCTTGGGGTATGCTGCTGAAAACTGCTTCAGTATTTATTAATGAAAAGCAAAACAAAAGGTTTCTATGAGCTGGGCACATAATATGTAAACTAAAGTGACTACTTTTTTATACAAGTGGATTATACAAATTACAGCCATACTTAAATATTTAATGGAATATGCAGGTAATGGGTAAGTAGCATGAAGAACTGATTATAAAACTGTTCACAGTCTATGTGTGCTCCAACTTTTCAGTTAGCAAAAAAAAAAAAAACTTATTTAAACTTGATTGAAATTGTATGGTAATGTTTTCTTGATCTGACATGGGATAAAGCAGAACACGCAAGATGCCCAGTTGTGGAGGCAGTAATCTGTGAGTAACGCCATTTCGGTGAATGTATGTATGTATTGTCACAGCTGGCGGAGGCTACGAGGGTGAGAGTAGCTCCAACCAAAGAGGCATGAAAACCTCAGAGGGGGTGCCGAAAGAGTAGGCCCCGGGGTGCTGGTAGGAGGGGGGAGCGCTGCCTGTGTGAGGCACAACAGGACACTAGGTGGTGGTGTCCAGGCAGCGTCTCCGCCCCTGTTTCTGTTCTTTGTTCAACAGGACCAGACCCTGGAGCTTCAGGAGTAGGACCCACTTCAGGGATGAGCTGCCCTTGCAGGACAAGCTGCCAGTGGGGCAGTGTCGCAGGTGGATGGGGGGACGACCTGGTCAGGACGCCCCAGAGGACCGGAAGAGAGCTTATGCCTTCCCCAAACCATGTGGGGGCGACTGCCCTGGCGGCTATAGGGGACCACGGGTACAGAGCTTGGAAGCTCAACCCTGTAGGGGCCCGTGGTCACCGCCAGGGGGCGCCCCAATGCCTTGGGAGCCCTGGACCTCAGCACTTCCACCACACCCAGAAGTGCTGGGGGGAAGAGGATCGGGGACACCTGGAGTGCTTCCGGGTGCGCAGCCGGCACTTCCGCTACACTGGGTAGTGCCGGTGGAAGATTGTCGGGAGGCACCTGGAGCACATCCGGGTGACTATAAAAGGGGCCGCCTCCCTCCAGTCAGGGGCTTGAGTTGGGTGGAAGAAGGATGAGGTCTTGGAGGATGGAAGAAAGCGGCCTGAAGAAGGAAAGGCATTTGTGTTGTGGCCAGGACTTTTGGGGACTTTGGGGTTTGTTGTGCACTTATTGTAAACATGGAGCACTTGAATAAACGTGTTGTGGGTAAGTTGAACGTTTCCGCCTGTCTGTGTCCGGGTCATTTTCCACAGTATATTTATATAATAGTCACAAGTATGCGCCTAGGGGATAGCTTAATGGCTCTAGTAATAGTAATACTCAGTTGCTCCAGGGCCTTGCGCTGTATACTAATGATTCTTTCTCCATTTGCAGACCAGGGATCTCATGTATAAATGGTGCGTACGCACAAAAACGTTGTGTATGCCCGTTTCCACGCTCACATCGTGATGTATAAAAACTAAACTTGCCATAAAGCCACGCACATTTTCACGCTAGCTCAATCCCTGCCGTATGCAAGTTCTCCACTCTGTTTTGCAAACTGGTGGCACTTAGCATCAAAGCAGTGCTACTGTTCCAGTGTGGTGTCCCTTTCTTTTTTAGATCCACATCCCTGATGCGGCTTTATCAAATACACTGAAATTAACCACATATTGTTTATTAGTTTAAGGCATCTGATTGTAATTAACCTGTAACAATATAATGGTCCACAGATTGGCCAAACTATTCCAAATACCATAGCTGCTTTAGCGTTGTTAATCTCAATGCACCACTTAGAGTATTTATCCCACTGTATCTGTGTGTGTAATCACAGCTGTACAGCAGCTGATCGGAAAGAGAATTATCGGTTTACAGCATCAAGCACTTACTGCCTCAACCATGCGCACAGTCTATTCGAACTGCTCTCAGAGTCTTTCCTGTAGGGACCTTGAGTTTCACAAACAGTTTCATCCCAAGAACTATAAACGCACTCAATCAGTCCATCAAGTGCTTCTTGTAGAACTACTTGTACTTATAAGTACAATCACCTCACTGTAAACTTGCACTACAGTTATACTATTGCACAACCTGTGTCACTTTATAAAGTGCGTATTTACATATGATGACGATATCATTTTTAAGATGAAATGCAGCAAAATATGTTTATTACATTATATAGATAAAATGTTAACATCATTTAAATAATCTATATTGTTAATAATTAACTATGTGAGGACACGGTGTCGCAGCGGTAGCAACGAGTTGGCGCCCCGTTCAGGGAATGTTCCTGCCTCGTGCTGTATTCTTGCTGGGGCTGGCACGACACTGGATGGATAAATGAATAGAATAATTAAACATGTACTACGAAGATGGCTTGACATCTATTACAGAGCTGATTGTGTGGCAATTGGGTACTTGGAGAAAGAAAAGGAAGGACAAGAATTGGGGGTTAGTACATTTGAAAGAGACAGTACTGCTGCAATAAACTATTTTATTGTAGGTCGTGCACCGCGTAACAAGCATCTTGCGTGAGGCAGGAACAATCTCTGGATGGGGCGCCAGCTCATCACTATCACTGTGCCACAGTGTTCCCATCTTTAAGAACATGCTTTAATTCCTATAATCATGAAAATGATACCAAATATACATCTCAGTATTTAAATTATTCAGAGGGCTGTAATTTCACGAATGTAATGGATTCTGTGTCCTGTTGGAGTAAGAGAAAGCCCGTTTAAAAAGCACATAGTGATTCACACACATAGAGCACATAAAAGAACACATACAAAAACTAGTAAATGAAATGATTTTAAGATGAAGTTTATGATGTTCTACTTTAATGACAAAATAAACTACGTGATTAAAATGGAAATTTTGAGATTAAAGTTGACATTTCATGCTTTTTTCCCCACTTTGTGCCTTTTTTTTTTCTCTGTACCCTAATAAGCTTTCATATGATTCTCATACAGTGGGCTACGACACGCCTTTTCACGGCAACTTTGATATGTGACAACTTCTTTTTTATTTCGGGCACTGTGTGACTTTGTGAACTTGAGCTTTCAAATTTCTCCGACATGCTATGTCACTCTATCAACTTCCTTTTGTTGTTTATATTACTGTTTAAACCAACAAATTGTACGTTTTTCCTTGCCTCCACTTGGTATTCGCTGAAATTCTTCTATTTCCCCTTGTGCTATTGCCATTGGTTTTTCACAGAACACTGTGCTTACGGGCTATTTATATTGATTTGCATATTCAAAGAGGCATAATTCTGGGAGGAGATGGGGCGGGACTGCAGGCTCGTGCACGTGCGTTACTTTTCATGCTGACCGGGATTTATGTAGCGGAAGAACGTGGAAGTTTGTGTACGCACAGATTTATGCATCTGGATATTTTTGTGCATAAGCACATTTCCGCTTTGGTCCGCATGCCATGTTATAGTGTGCGTTCTACACACAGCGTTATACATAAGGCCCCTGGTGACTCAAGGATTCGACTCCTTGTGTAGGGCAATCCACTGTAAGGGCACATGATTCATCACGAGAGTGAATTCCTGACCCAAGAGGTAGTACCTCAACTGCGTAATTGCCCATTTAACAGCAAGTGCTTCTCGTTCCACCGCCGCATACCTGGTTTCCCATTCTAACAGCTTCCTGCTCAGGTACATGATGGGGTGTTCAACACCATCGATGTTTTGGCTCAGCACTGCACCCAGGCCTGTGTCCAAAGCATCAGTCTGGAGAATGAAAGGAAGAGAAAAATTAGAAGCTTTCAACACTGGTGCTGACGTAAGGGCCTGTTTTAAGTCATTAAATACAGACTCCGTCGTGTCATCCCATACCACATTATTTGAAGCCCTCTTCCTTCTTAATATTTGTCAAGGGCACCGCTCTCTCTGAAAACCGGGGTACAAACCAGCGGTAATACCCGGCTAGTCCAAGAAAGGCTTGGACCTGCCTCTTGGTTCTCGGACGGGGCCAGTGTACTATGGCTTCAATCTTTGAACACAGTGGTTTAACAGAACCCCGACCCACCCAAATATTTAGCTTCCTTCAACCCAAAGAAACATTTCTTTAGATTAATACGAAGTCCAGCATTTCCCAGTGTCCAAAGCACTTCAGTGACCTGCTGTACGTGTTCCTTCCATGTGCTGGAGTAGATGACGATGTCATCCAGGTAGACAGCACTATACGCATTATGGGGGTGGAGCACTCTATTCACCTGATACTGAAAAGTTGCAGGTGCCCTGTGTAACCCGAATGGAAGAAGAATACGATACTGCCAGTGTCCACTAGGGGTACTGAACATGGTCTTGGCCTTTGCGGAGACCGTTAAAGGAATCTGCCAATACCCCTTCGTCATGTCAAGTGTGATCAAGAATTGTGCTTGTCCGAGCCTCTTGAGGAGGTTGTCCACTTGAGGCATTGGATAAGTATCGAATTGGGAAACTTGATTAAACCAATGGAAGTCACTGCAAAACCTCCAACATCCGTCAGGCTTAGAAACCAATACAATGGGACTGGACCAGGGACTATAACTTTCCTCTATCACACCTAGGACCAGCATGCGTTTGATTTCAAGTTGCACCTCAACTTTCTTTGGGTAGTCGATAGGGACGTTCTCGAACAACAACCCCAGGTTCAGTCACAATATCATGCGTAATCAGAAAGGTCTGTCCCGGTTTCTCGCTCACAACCTCGTGGACGTAGAGGATAGCTGTTTCCAGCTCCCGTCTCTATCTGGAATTTAGCTCTGGCCCAAAATTAAGGATGGTAGATTGAGTAAAGAATGAGTGGAGCTGAGCGGAGAAGGGATCTGGATCCCTTTCCTTCCACGGCTTCAGCAAGCTCACATGATAAATCCGCTCCCTCGTTCGACGATTGGGTCGTTTCACCAAATAATCAATGAGTCCTTTTCTCTCCTTAATTTCGTAAGGTCCTTGCCAGTGGGCAAGTAATTTGGAATGCGAGGTTGGAACCAAGACCATGACCCGATCCCCTGGTTGGAATTCTCAGAGGGTGGTGCCACTGACATAATATCAGGCCTGTGCTGCTTGCGCTTCCTCCATGTGACTTTTTAAGAACGGTCAAATTTTTCCAAATCTATTGCGTAATTGTGCAATATATTCCAATATATTGGTAGAGGGAAGTGCCTCTCCTTCCCATCCTTCTTTTAAAATATTCAATATTCCCCTAGGTTATTGTCCATATAATAATTCAAACGGTGAGGATCCCGTAGAGGCTTGTGGGACTTCCCGATATGCAAAGAGGACGAGAGGGAGGAAGCTGATCCCAGTTTCTCCCATCCCCACTGACCACTTCGCGAATCATTTGTTTGAGAGTCTGATTAAACCTCTATACGAGACCGTCGGTTTGAGAATGATACACCGCGTTCCTTAAGTGCTTTATTTTAAGTAATTTGGCAGTTTTCCTGAACGTTTCCGAGGTGAAAGGCGAAGACCCCCACTAATTCCTTTGTTATTGCCTTAGATGTAGCTGAGCGCAATGGAACAGCCTCAGGATATCAAGTAGCATAATCCACAAGGACTAATATGTACTTATGTCCTTGGGCTGAGGGCTCCAGGGGTCCTACGATATTGACCCTAATACATTCAAAAGGGACATCAATCAAGGGAAGGGGAATGAGATGAGCGCGGTCCCTCCTAGGAATTTGCCGTAATTGACACTCGGGACAAGAGACACAAAAATGGCGAACCTCCTCATTAATTCCCGGCCAGTAAAATTGGAACTTAATTCGCCCTTGTGTTTTTTCGGTGCCCAAATGGCCTCCCAGGAGACGAGCATGCACCAACTCACAGACCTGCTGCCGGTAGGTTCGTGGTATTAGCAACAGTTTCCCATGTTCCACTATTCGCTATAACAGATCGTTTTCAGTCACAAAGTGAGGACCCTGTGGCATGGGTTGATGAGTGTGTTAGCCATTGACAAGCACGACTGCATTTTTCGCAAATTTCAGGGAGACATCATTCCACTGCTCCCGTTTGAAAGAAGCCGGCGTATCTTTAAACTGAAACCCCATTTCGGAGAGAGGGTCCGGTCTGACCTCAAGGGGTGGAGCATTATCCCGGCTCTTCGAGGCGCGAGTTGATGACGTATCTGCCTGCAACGGCCCGGGAATCTCCTCGCCCCTTTCTTGGGTTTCTGTATCTCTCTCCGCCGACTGATTATACGGCGTGGAGACAGCTTGAGTTGGGTCATCCCCATCTATAACTAGGCCTAAGCTTCATTCAGGAGTAGTCAAAGCATACCGCATTTATTTTCAGACCAGTCCCGCCCCAGGATCACTGGAAAAGGTGGTGAAGGAAGGACCGCAACAGGGATTTTTCTCAGTGATCCTCCCTGACAGATGAAACACCGGGCGGTTTTGTATTTTCGGATTTCTCCATGTACACATTTAATATTGGTCTTTCCCTTTATCCACTGTCGCGGTAATACATATTGGCAATTCATTCGAGGAGCCCGAGGAGCTTGCTCATACTACAGAATTTTGCTAAGTTAATGTGGAGGCTCTTTAATAGTAAAAAGCAGGCCACCTGCTGCGCTATTTGAAAAGTGTTCAGCTCAAATGGCCCTAGCCATTATGCCACCTGCTCCCACAGAGCCTCCGCCTGTTCTTGGTGTTTCCTTTGGGAGTTATACTCCCAAGTGATTAATTTTCTAACCTGCTGGTCAAGGGACAGCCCATTTTTCTCTGAGGTCTTAATTTCAATGGGTGGCTCAGCTCTCTCATCAGAGAGAATATAATGAGCCCCCTTCATTTCATCCCCAGGGACCAGCCCACATCTGTTAGTTTTCTCCATATTCCCCCTGTGGTTATATTTTAGCCCAGGTTTATATACAGGGAGCGAAGCCTGCTCTGAGTTAAACCCGACCCCCAGGCTAGCTCCCCACCCAGAAAGTCGGCCCCGGTACTTTCCCACCTGGGTATTTTTCAGGTCCTGTCCCATTTTCTTCAGGGTATACTGCATCCTGCCGGCTACGCCACTGTAACAAAATCGACTGCAGACAGTCACAAAGGTTTAGGGCAGCCACCTATATAATATGTTCCTGGCTGCAAAAGATTTCAAAAAGGTTTGCAATTTTATCCAACAGAGTCCAAAACAGAACTGGTCAAGTGGAGGTAAGATGGAGGTTTTAAAGGTTGGGAGAGGAAATGAGGTCATCCAGGCCAGAACCGGAAGTGACGTCTTCGGGACCAGAAGTGACGTCATCAATGGCCCGGAACCAGAAGTGATATCATCAGTGGTGCTGGAACCCTATTGGATTTCCCGAGAATGGTCTGCAAGAGACTGAGAGACACAATCAGCACACTCTGCCACCCCCTGGTCTGGCAGATATTACCGTTACTTAAGTCTTTTAGCTGCCTCCTAATTGCATGTGTGTGATATATATTTATATACAGTATGGAGAAGAGAGACAGTAATTCATATTTTTGTAGCAACATACAATAACCTCAATAAAAGCACCTACTGTAGCTTGGATTTTTCAAAGCGACAACAATATGCAAATGCAGTCAAGTGCATGCCTGAAGGGTGAGATAGCAATCCACACCTAGGGACTAATGTTCAGTGGTGTTGCTTATGCCGGTTATACAAAGAAAAATATCATCAAACATTTTTTTTTCAGAGTTGCAACACCATAGCAAATTAAGAAACGTCAAGGAGGGAAAGGAGAGACTCACACACTGAGGCAATTAACAAAGATTTAAAAACACAATACCAATTGGCATCAGCCGTGGTGCTTCTAATGGTTTAGAATGTAGTTTGCTAGTAAGGGACAAATGCTGTAGCTCTCTTTACATTTCGGTTCTTCCTGTTTCTGGCTATACTTTGTATGAATCTGTGTTTTGCCGTTTGCCTGTTCTGGTTTTTCACATTATTGTAATTTTTGAACTTTTTTCTTTCCGTTTACATTTTTAACATTTTAACTATTTAACTATGGGACAGTTTTTTCTACATATTTTTCTGGTGACAATGGCCGTATTGTTTATAGCAGCAACATCCATTACCAGTCACGTGACTAGGTGGCATCAGGAATATGTTATGTCAATTTTGTTTTTACTATAGTTAGGGGCAAATAATGGAGTGTAGTGTGAGGACTTTGCAACTGTTTTGACATTAATTCCAAGTTTGCAATTTGGCTTTTGTTTCAAACAGAATCTTGATTACTGACTTCTCACTTGGGTGATATTTTAACATTTGGCTACTACAGCATGAGGCTAGTTGGATTTTTAAACTTAATTCTTTCAGTACCTTAAACAAACAAGTTAATGGACCTATTTTTTTAATAAATACCCCACAGTGCACTTTCAGCCTTGCTTTAAGCTTTTGTAATAGATGCTGGATATAGCAAGGTGGTTAGGTAAAAAAAAAATTCACTTTTTTTCATAATGATTGCCATTTCTTTTGTTAACTCATTGCTTTTTTTGTTGCAGGTTCATCAATTACAACTTATCAGACGATACTTATTAGTTTATGCCTCTGAAGGCTGTTCTGAGAAAAGCCCCGATAATATGAATTCTGTGTGAAACCAGAATTTCTGGACATTATTTTGTGTTGTAGTATTGACCCCCCACACCTTATTAATTTTTTTTACAGCTGGAACCTGTGCACCTGTTCATGCTGTATTTTAAATAGAACCGACCCATAGATAGTGCACATCAAATAACAATACAGAGTTTCTGAAGCATTATTAGTGAACGTTTAACTAAAGTGAACATTTAAATCCATGCAAAGCTGTGGTGGTAAAACAGAAATGTCTTAGCAACCTGAAGATGTTAATAGTCCCCGTTACTGGACAGAAACAAAACAGTGAGTGAAGTTAAGTACAAGAGAGATGTTTTAAGAATTAAAGGCAAATGCAAAAGTAGCACTTTAGAATGAGAAACATAAAAGGTGGCAGCCTTGATTTGAAGTTTAAGGCAGATGGAGTCTTACAGACAGGCTAAAAAGAGAGACCTTCAGACATTAAAGAGCTACAAAGATAAATAATTTTCCCAGAGCTGAGTATAGGAACATATTATACTATCTTAGCTGTTTAACAAGTACAGAATGTATGAAGAAAGCAGTTAAGAAAATATTCTGTAGCTTGGGAAGTTAAATTTTTTGAATATTGATATTAATGTTGACTTAATTACAGAATTAAAACAGAAAAGGATCAGCAGTGTGAGGACAATTAGAAATAGTCCATGAGAATGAATCAATTACCACTGTTACTTCCATTATGTTATGTAGAAGTCATAACAGGAATTCTTGAAAAGGGACATTGATAGTATATAGGTAATAAAAAAACTCAGCAGGAACTTTATTTTCTTAGGAATTTCAGAGTGAAACAAAAAATGAACTCAAAAGAAACTCAATAGAGAATATTTTTCATTAGAAAATTAAGAGTAAAAGAAACCCTACTTCAGTTTTATACCTTTATAACTAGAATAATTTTTACTTTGTCAGTTGCTACCTGGTATGGGAATTCTTTCTTTTATTGCATTCCTTATATAACAGATGTGATATCAACCCAGCACAAAAAATCAAAACAGACACCCCCATCTCACTGAGCTGATCAGTTTTCATCTTCTATCATCAAATAAATGTTTACTACTATGAAGAAATGGCCATCTGAACTTGAGTTTCTCTCCATAAGTGGTACAACTTCTGTACCATAGTAGATAGGTAATTATTAATGTTGTTTATAATTACTACTTTCATTAACATTGTTAATTTTATATGTATGTAAGATCTTCTTAAAATCCAGTAAAGAACTATACTCCATATACAGTATTTCATTGTCTAGTAATGTAACAGAGTATCTAACAGCCAGCCAGTCAGAGATATAATGTAAAAGCATTTGGTGCACAAGACTGGCAAGAGCTGCTGAATCTATTGTAACCTTTTTAATACTTCATGCAGACAACCGTTGCAAAATTGTTTTTTATTAGCTTCTTAACGTGTTATATGCTTTCATAATGGCAGAAGTATACAAATAGTGTCTTGTCAAACTCTGACCTTCTCTATATCTCATTTGGTATTGCAACAGTATATACATTTTATTAAATTCAATTTGTATTTCACCAAAATAAAAAGGTTAACGCAGTGGCCTGTTTACTTAACATACCAATTTTTACTGAGCTTCCAGTAGCACCAGAAAGCAATTCTGACAAAAGTGTCTCTCTCTCTTCCTTCCAAATCCAAAATTTTGTCCTCAAGCTATACCATTATTTATGAATATGTCCCCAATATACTCCTTTATGTTCCTTTTTGTGTGAAAGGTATAACAAGCAGTAAAAATAATCAGTAATCTAAATGTCACCTTGATTTGTGCATTAAATAACTGTGCTGTAGACATATCTAAATGCTGTACTTTTGCTTTATTTATAAATTGACATATATTCTGCTTAAATTTATTTACACATATTTAAATATTTACTTTTTACTAGAAAGTACATTTCATTTAAGTCCAGAGGTGATATATTTTGATGAACCGTGAATATTAAGCTCCATGGTGCAAGACCTTTTCAAGAAAGAGTATGCAGTCAGGGACAGCCTGGAAAAAAAATAACAATAATAAATAAGCCCAAATGTCAGTTAGAAGATTTTTATACAATTTTGGAGTCGTGTATTTTATGTATATTATTTAATTCATAATTTTTTAAGCATCTTTTAAATAAGATGATAAAAATTACACTTACTACATCCTGGTGGTGGTGCTGCTGTCACTGTGGCTCAACATCTATCATCTGTCCTGTCGATTCAGCAAACCATTCAGCCCTCCAAATCAGATGGGGACTTTATTTTCTTAGAAATTTCAGAGTGAAACAAAAAAGTTACCAAAGACAACAAAGCCCAATACACTAACCAAAGCATGAATCAAGAAAACCAATAAAAAATTTCTAAACAACCATATAATTAACTAATGACACACACAAGACAGTTTTGTATTTTTCCAGAATCTTGAACACTCTCAGGTCTGTGACACCAACCTTTATAGTCATGTTAGTGTCAGCACAGGTCAAGACCTCCAAGACCACGCCTCCTAGGAATGGACCGACCACAAAATGGTGGCACTCATGAAAAATAGCAGAATGCCATGACTTTAACTTCAGGGTCCTTAAAATGAACTTAAACCCACAAAATTATTAAAGAGATGAATTCCTAATTCTAGAAAACATTGAAGTGATAGAAAAACCAAGAAATTAACTGAGAGGAATCACAGGAAAATTATAAAAGAAGAAAAATGTACAAGCTCTACACAGATGAAGATCTTGCATAGGATTTAAACACAAGACACTTAATTTGTGTCCCATGTCATCACTAGCCACATTTGTATCTTTCACTATTTCTCATTTGATACTTTCTTCTCCTGTACTTTTACATTCTGGCAACATTCTTAAATTACACTTCCTTCAGCATAATGTTATTTAGCTCTTTTCACCAACTGTGAGTATTTGTTTCTACTCGCTGCTTACCTTCTCGTCTGTTCTCAGTGTTTTCTTGGAGTTGTTCTGTATCTTTATTCAAACACTTACATAATTCTTTTCTTTACTATATTTCTCCTGTTTTCATAGGCTTAACTGGAGAAAAAAATGAATTTTCATAAAATGCATTTCTTCTGTAACTTTCATCATATTTTGCCCCTTCAGATTGTTCTTCCATTCAAATGTTCTTGCATGCCTGGTTGTGATTCTATCTGAGAATTTAGGAGGCTCTTACTGGGTAAGAGCACTGTGAATCTTCCCTCCTGTGCCACAAAATGTTACATCCACAGTTTCTCTAGAGATCTTGTTGATGATGATAGCTATACTTTTTTTCCACATGTTGTGTTCTTGAGAATTTGTTTTTAATTTCCGTTCTTTGGTAATTATTTGATTTATTTAACGTTTGCCGCTGCTCTCAGAATCACTTTTTTTTTTGTTAGATTTTTGTGTTATTTGCAGTTATTATTTGTAGTTGTAGATTGTATTTCAGGAGTTGCAAGAAACACACAACCACTGCCACCACTACTCTTAATGTGCTAAATATGTAAATTCTACCAAAGATCGAGAAGATTATTAGTGTTTCGTTATTTTATATGATGTATAACATTTTTTTAAAGTTGTGTTTAATTATAAAATTGTTTTTATTTGAATTAAACCTTTACATTATTATTCAAATGTTAAAGCAATCTGGATGTTTTAATGCAAATGCAAGAAGGTGAGGTGTTGGATGCAAGGAATTGCCCTGGACATTACCTTAAGATTCCACCAGCAAGACTGCAGTTTCATGGCATCAGCTGCGTTCTGTCAGAACCTTCTGCCTTTAGAAGCCTGGGACAAATGCCTTATTTATTATAAAAGGACCTAAGCAGTCCTCAGGATTTTTCACAATGAATCAACACTAAAACAAGGAAACTGCAGCTCTTTTAGTATATCTTCATTGAGTGTTGCTTCAAGGTAAACTAAAAGATCACTTTTTGATAAAAGGAAATAGATTTGGGAGGTAAGCAAGAGAAGATAAAAAACGAACAGCACTGATATATTGGGCAATTATCACTACAGGCAAACTTTCTGACAATGTTTAGTGTGTTTGCCTCTGATTTGTTTTGTAGTTTTTCTATCCCATGGTACATTACTCATTTGCTTGGATACTCTGATTCCTCTAAACCAGAGGTCTCCAACTCCAATGACCGGTTTTTGCTGCTAATTAACTATTTCCCTTTATTTTAATGGACTTTTCTTGAGACTCTGACCACTCAATTGATTGAAGTTGATGTGAAGTGAGCCAACAGATGACCAACTAATTTGGGGCCACAAAGTTCAACCTTCATTCAGTTTAACTTGAAGTCAATTCTCGTTGCTAATTAAACCCGTTATTTAATTCCATGGCGCTCATTCTGCCATGGCAGACATTTCCAAAACTGTTGATTTTCTTTTTTAAGAGCGTTGTCAAAACGTATTTGTAGACCTGAGCAGATCAACATTACTAAGGCCTTCACCTTTCTTTATTTGAAGTTATTATGTGATGGATGCAGGTTGTTGTTTATGTGTTGGTTCATTTTGTGTCTTAATATTGTTTGGTTGTTAATTAAGGAAAAAAATAAATAATTAAGGGGCCTGAGTCTTAAGTTGTGCATCAATTAAAATTAAGGCAAAGTGTTAATTAGCAGCAAAATCTAGTCACTAATTAAGAAAAGGGTTAGAATGAAAACCTGCAGCCACAGTAGCTCTCCAAGACTGGAGTTGGAGACCCCTGCTCTAAACAGTACTACAATTTTGAATGTACCCTACATTGGGCTTTAATCTAAGTTAGAGTTTATTCCTGTCAAAATGGGTTCAGGTAATGGGTAGATTTTATGGTACTTAATACAGAATTTACATTTGTTTACAAGTGATTAAGGTTGTTTGATATAGATAGATAGATAGATAGATAGATACTTTTTTAATCTATGTTAACTTCACAAAACAAAAAGGGTATGTTCCAGATTAAAGTGTAAAAGAGTCCTTTCAAGATAACTGCCCGACATGACTACATGTATTCAATAACCCTAAAAAGTGCCATCATCTAATATCATGCTGTTAAAAGTCTCTTCTTTTTCAAAGTTCTCTTATGCCAATCTGGTGTTTTATTGCAGAGTTATTACTACTTACAAATCTGCTGCAAATATATTTTGCTACTATATTTGATTCCTGCATTGTTTAACCTTTTTTTTTAAGAAAACAAATAACATCATTTTGCATGATTTAGTTACATACTGTATACACTCTAAATAAAACAGTTTACTTTGGATCTGTTTTGAGCAAGTGACAATAAATTGTCCTTGAGAGCAAATTTTAAATGTGGGGATTGGGAAATGAAGGCACCACAAAATGGGAAAAGCAAACAATTATTGGGACAAATAGATAGAGTTAAAAACCAAAATACATTACCAACTACCAAAAATACCAAAATACAATATGCTAATCAAGATATAAGTTGTTGTAACACACACACCAAGCCCTGGGCTCCTGATAAGATTTTTCAGAACCAAATGCATACAAAACCATTGAATCTTATATAGGTAAAGACTCGGAGCGATTATGTAATATGTAACATGGCCCTTCCATGTCTAAAAATGCCAAGAATAATAACCACAACAATTAGCACAAGATTTCATTTTAAATCTAATGAAACACGTACTACAGGTTTGAATAATAAATTAACTTTGATATTATACATGTAATTTCAAGATAGAAATGCACATTGAAATTGAAAAAGAACGGAGAAACAGTACACAACTGTTTATTTATTATAACTGTTTTGAGCTAAAAAAATTACTATGAAATGCTGAAACTATGAGTATGAGTACAGAATGTAGTATGCCAGTGATGCAAATCACTTCATTTTCTCTTGATGTGGATTTTTTTAAATTTAAGAAATACGTTTTAAGGTTTTCATATTTGTTTTAGCGTTTTGGCTGTGCTCAGTTTGTGACCATTTTCTTTAAACTCACAATGCTCACATGTTGCAATGTTTCATATGGTTGACATTTGTATAGATTTTATGGCCTTAGTGACAATGTAAATATGTACAGATGCAACATAGATATTGCCATCTATTTAAATTAACCTTTTGAAAAATACATTCAATATGATATTTATTTATGGTTCAACATTTAAGATTTCAAACAATTATATAATTTTAAGTTCAATTAAATGTGATCACTCAATTTTTCATTAAAAAAGCTATCAATTAAAACACTTGATTCTACTGTTCATTATATGAATTACTGAAGAACAGTTTCAAATAATACAATAAACATATTGTGTAAAACTAAATCATAGCATTAAATATCATTTATCAACCCATTCTAAATAAGAAACAAATGTCTCCGTTCAAGCTGCACACACAGTGGGCTTTGAGCCTTTCACTGCATGGTCTTTTTTGATTGACAGAAAGAAGTAAAGGAATCTATTTAAATTCCAAAATGTAATCATTCTTTAAAATAAGTAGTGATGGCCTTAACGTGTAATTTTATAACTTTTGCAAGTCATTGCCATTTATAGAGACTATGAAGTACCTCTCAGCTCTGATTAAAAAGATTCAGCTGTAGAGTGCCGAGATCATATGAAAGGTGACACAAGTTAAAAATGAAGTGAAACTTAAAGTTCTTATTTTAAAAATACATAACATTTACTGGGAATGCTGATGAAACAAATACATATGGAATTTCATTATGATAATTACAACTTCTAACATCAATCATCCATTCTCCTTCATCACATTCTTAATAAAATGTGGCCTTAATTACAATCCCTATAGTAAGGAAAAAAATAAAAATCATTTAAAAATCATGCCACAAACCATATAGAATTTTATAAAATTTTGCTCAAATATTACCAGTTCCATTGTGTCTAATTATTGATTAGTTTTATGCTTCATACCTAAATGTTGGGAAACAACTGAAAGTAAAAGCAGCCAACAAAATGGAGATTTAAAATGCCTTGTAGGATAATGAAGGAAGGAGAAATATGTTTAGGGTTGGAAAGCAGGTGGCAAAGGCAACACAAGTTATTCAGTAAGCAGTGTGAGTAACTTGAAAATGCAGGATTGAACTTCACAGTTGATAGTAATGTGATATAAAAAATATCTTAAAAGGAGCATGTGAAGAGATTCCTGGATGACAAGAACAAATGTGATTTGATAATAATACTGGTTGTTAAAAATGTAAGAGTCTTTTTGTAAGAGAAGATCATTGAAGTAATGAAGAGGAGGGAGATTGCTAAAGCATTGAGCCAGATAAACGTGAGTAGTATTTGAAGTAAAAATGGCTTGTGTGTTGAATTGAAAATAGATGACAGTAAGTGGATTAGAAAGGAATGATGTTTTCTGGAAAACTGAGAAATAAGTGTGCTGTTGTGATTGTGCAAAACAAAAGGAGGTGTGGATCCTATCCTGAAGGAATGAATTTAGTTAACGAATTACAGAATTTAAGATGGCTGAAATAGAATTCAATGAGAATATTGTGTTGTGCAGGGTATTCCACATTGGACAAGAATGGTACAGTATTTGTTTTTCAGAATAATTTGAAAGGGCTAGAGGATATAAAAGAAAATTTAAACATAAATGAGGAAAGTTTCATCTTGGACAGGCTTTTGAAGTTCTGCTATTTAGGTGATATGTTAAATGTAAATGGGGGTAAATAGTCAATGTAGGTACCGAGAGAGATTCTTGTGGTAGAAGATCTATATGCTGTCTCTCATTTTTATTTCTTCCTTATCACTGAAGAAAAAAGTGTATGCAGTTGTACAGGTAGATGCTTGCTATACAGTATGAGAGTAAAGCACAGCCAAGAAAGGTAGAGCAAAGGTCTGATATTAGAATAATAAGGTGGATGTTCAAAATTATAAAGAGTAAGAAGAAGTGGGATGTAGGAATCTAAGGATGTTAGATCGTGATAGAAAACTAATCAGAATGTTTAACAAATCTGAATTGAGAAAACTAGAACTGCATGATGCAAGACAAACTGACATCATTTATTTTCCTCTGCCTGGAACACAATTCATTGGCTTAAAAATCTACTGCTAGACAATCTTAATATCATCATCTTATTGACTGGACCTCTCTTTGGAATGCAACCTGTGCACCTTACCTGTTAAAATGACCAATGGCAAGCCAAGTGACATCCAAGAGATGGCCCTTCTAGGAACCATCTAAATACCCAAACAACAAACAAACAAACAAGGAACCATAATTCAACCATTGGCAACCTTGATGGACAAAACTTTAAAACCAATGGCAATATTTCTATTCCCTCCTTTAAAAAACTTTGCACAATCCAAACCTGGGCTCTCCCTATGAAGCTCAATGCTCTCAGCCCGGCTATAACTTCTGCTTTCTGTAGCAGGTATTGTCTTGTTTAGGATGTGGTCCCAACAGATCTTGGAATGATCACTTTTACTCTGAATGGGAATTTGATACAGAATTGCAAGTGTGAAAGACTTGTCTGTGTTGGAGTTGGACAAGGGGGCCACAGGTCCAAACCTTGATAAGCAGAGTAATTGCCTGATCAACTAGAGAGACCTAAGTAATAGCCACGCATATGTCTCACTAAGGACGAAAGTTGACTGATCACCAGCTACCCCAAAAGACATAATTTTGCTAGCATCCAAGAACATTGTAAAAACCTCAAAGAGAAAACTACAGTACCGCATGCAACCACAGATCCTGAACAAAAAAAGTAAAACATGCTTAAAGATTTTTCACTTGAGCCAGAAAAAGCACATCAGGAAAAGAACAAAGCATCATTTACACCAAACCATCAGTTTGCCAGTGGGGTCTCGTGGCCTCAGAACCCCTGTAGATTTTGCTTTTTTTCTCCAGCCCTCTGGAGGTTTTTTTTGTTTGATCTTTCTGTCCTCCTGGCCATCACACCTTACTTTATTTTTTGATATTTAGAATTGCATGATTCTATTTTTATATTTTTCTTTCTTCATCTTGTAAAGCACTTTGAGCTATTTTTCTATGAAAACGTGCTATTTAAATAAATGTTGTTGTTTACTGACTTCGAATCCAAAAAATATTAATTGTAACTTAGTATTTAAGGTAAAACCAGCTAATGAATTTGTGAATTTCCCCTTGGGATTAATAAAGTATCTATCTATCTATCTATCTATCTATCTATCTATCTATCTATCTATCTATCTATCTATCTATCTATCTATCTAGATAGATAGATAGATAGATAGATAGATAGATAGATAGATAGATAGATAGATAGATAGATAGATAGATAGATAGATAATGTATTAGAGTCATGGTATCACTGTAACTGAAAAGTAATAACCTTTGTGAAGGATAAGTCTTTATCTGTAATATATTTTTATCCTAAATCCAGAAAGGAAGCTCAGAACCTCATTGCATACAAACACACACTTACAGACAGAAAGTGTGTGTAAAGAGGGGGTAAGTCAGTACAGAAGAGCTGTCAGTAAATTAACGGCACCTTCACAGTGCAGGCACTAGGAACTTTATAACTATCTAAAGAACTTATCTATATTTACCACATGAATTAAAAGATCACGATTCACAAGTTATTTGCCTTTTTCTATAAGAGAGAACAAGTTCAAATAAGCTGTTGTAATTTTATATTTATATGTGTCTATTACTGTTTTGAGTGAAGAGAACACACTGGATCTAATGAGGATAGACAAAGAGGAGATACATAACTGCAGAAGAGGATTAAGACATTAGAGTCTGTAGTTAGAGAAACAAATGCCTCACAGATCTTCAGTTGGCTTCTTCCTTAAATACACTTCAAAGACAAGTGTCATCTGCAATACAGAAAAGACTGCAGGGGTCTCATATATAAATGGTGTGTACACACAAAAATTTTGCATACACACATTTCCATGCTCACATTGACATATATAAAAACTAAACTTTGCATAAAGCTATGCACATTTTCATGGCAGCCTCAGACCATGCGTATACATGTTTCTGCTCAGTTTTGCAAATGGTCAATATCCAACATCAAAGCAGTACTACTGTTTCTGTGTGGTCTATCTTTCTTTTTTAGATTCACATCCATGAATTGGGCTTTATCATATACACTAAAATTAATTGCATATCATTTACAAATTTAAGGGACTTGATTGTAATCATTCTGCAACAATATAATAGTGTACAGAATAGCCAAACCATTCCAAATAACACAGCTGCTATTGCATTGTTAGAAGACATAGTAAATGGAAGAATTAGAAGAGAGTGCGTATTTACAAGTCATACTGATTTCCTGTTCAATGATGATGACTGGCTTCTAAGTCGATTTAGATTTCCAAAAGCTATTCTCTTGGAGATGTGTGCAGTTAGAATACTAGGATGTATAGTTGATATCATTTTTATGATGAAATACATTAAAACATGTTTATTACATTTTACAGATAAATTGTTAACTTCATTTAAATCATGTATACAGTGGAACCTCGGGTCACGACCATAATTCGTTCCAAAACTCTGGTCACAACCCGATTTGGTCGTGACCCGAAGTAATTTCCCCCCATAGGATTGTATGTAAATACAATTAATCCGTTCCGGACTGTACGAGCTGTGTGTAAATATATTTTTTTTTAAGATTTTTAAGTGCAAAAATAGTTAATTATACCATAGAAAGCATAGTGTAATAGTAAACTAAATGTTTACTTACTTCTTCTGGTCACTCCAGCTCCTTATCGCTCAGCTGGAGCAACTGCTTCCTTCTGCCCCACCGAGTGTTGGCCAAAACACCCCTGCTTGGGCGTTCTCTCACTCGCTCGCTGCACAGGGAATGCACAGGGAGAGACTGAACACGTGCGGAAATCATCGGTGCATACGAACTGTAAGGGAAGCTGTCTTGTTCGTCACCCGAGTGTGTGGTCGTGAACAGATGCAGACGTTTGGTGAACTTTTTGGTCGTAACCCAATTTGTACGTGGTCCTAGATGTTCGTGACCCGAGGTTCCACTGTACTGTTAATAATTAAACGTGCGGGAGCACAGTGACACAGGAAGCACTGCTGCCTTGCAGTAAGGGAGTCAAGTCCCAGGTGTACCCTGCCTGGAGTTTATATGTTTTCCTGGTGGGTTTCTTCCGCATGCTTCAGTTTCCTTCCACAGGCATGCAGGTTAGAAGATTTGGTGATGCTTCTAGTGTATGTGTATATGCTCAAATTCACCTTGCGATGAGCTGGCTCTCTGTACAGGAACTGTTCCTGCCTCACCCTCAATGCTTTCTGGGACTGATGTGACCCTGGATGGAATAAATATGTATAATGAAGATTTTTCAGTGTTTCTTAAAATTAAATCCTTAAAAAAGTTTATAGTTACTGTAGTTTTACTATCACGAAGATGTTTATTGTGGGGTGATTGGTTATGTGGGGGAAGAAAACAGAAGGATAGGCATAAGAGAAAAGCATGTTTAAGAAGTATGTATCGACTAATGGCTGGTTCAGGGAACACTTACAGTACAAAGCATTTAACATGCTACTTCAGTTAGGATGAGGTTTGAGAAAATCTAGTAAGTTAAACATCGATTTTAATATGAAGATTTCAACGTTCTATTTTATTGACAAAATAAGTTATGAGATTAAAGTAGAAATTTTGAGATTAAAGTTGACATTTTGACTTTAATCTTGAATAGACCTGTGTCCCTATTTTTTTCTTCTCTGTGACCCTGGTACACTTCATTATGACACTCAGATGATGGGCTGCGACTCACCTTTCATGGCACCTTTGATGTCTGATCACTTCTTTTTTATTTCGGGCACTGTGCAACTTTTGAAATCTGAACTTTTGAGTGCCTTCACCATGCTGTGCCACTCCATCATTTTCTTTTTATTGCTTATACCACTGCTTAAGCCACCAAATAGTACATTTTTCCTTGCCTTCACTTCACTGAGCAGGACTTCCATTTCACATTCTTTTTTTTCCCACATGTTTTTCCCATTGTATTTTAACAAAACTCTGAATGGGGAAAAAATGCAGATATTTGACAGACGATGATTAGAAAAGCATATTATTGTCAGCCTCATGCAATCATCTTTTCTCTGTTGCAGATGCATGAACTTTATAAAAGCAGATGTTAAGGTAACATTATTTTTCTGTTTATGTGGTCTTTGCTGTTTGAACAACAAGTGACCTTTTTTATAATGCTATAACAATATAAGAATTGATAGATTTTTTTAAATATATGGCACTAAGAAATTGTTAGATACTAAGCATATACTTTCTATAAAAAAAACCTTGGCATTTATTAGCTTAGAAGCACCCAACTGAAAATCCAAATCAGTCTTTAAGTTATGGTACCCATCAATAGTAATACTTGTATATCAACCTGTCAAATTCATTAAACACTTTGGCTTTAGCCAATTCATTCAACAGATTCATCTTCCTTTTAGTTTGATTCCTATTAATGGTTATTTACATAGCATCCCTTTTTTTATACTTCATAAATCTATATGCTTCCCTTCAAAATTACTACCACAATTCTCATTGATATTATTACAGAACAAAAACAGGCATACCTTTAGGTTCTGGACTGGTCAGAATCTCCAGTGACAGATTACTATATATTATAACATCACCCTTAGGAACTATTTTATATATTCTGTTTGGCAAAATCATCTCTTGTATTTTAGCAGAGGTTTAGAATTAGATTGTATAGGAAAAAAGTGTTTAAGATGAAAAATCTTTTGCATTAAGACTTTTAACCTCTTTGGAATCCTGTAAAGCTAATGCTTTTTATAAGTGAATGTGTCTGATGTTTTTATTCCCATTTTTGATTTTGGTTTAAACAGTGACAAATATATTTGAAGATCATTTCTTACACCAAATAAACCAATTTCAATGCAAGCCAAAAGTTTGACAGCCACTTCTGTCTCATATCCTCAGAGAGGGACAAATGTTGGCATCCATGCTGGCAAGATGAAGGAATTATTCAAAGGAACATCTGGCCAGTATTCTGGGAATGGATAACGATAGAAGTTTATTACTTCTAATACAATTTTTAATATTAAAAAAGTGATATTTTATATTTTCTACAATCAGCCTGTTTTTCCATTTCATGTAAACAATACACAACATGCAGTATACATATTGCATCTTATATTTTTAACTGTAAGAGAATGTTTCCTACACAGCTGCAATCTTAATGTTCAGTATCATATGACATTAGGAGATTAGTTTTCTTGGTGTTAAATATTCAGAACTTAAAAGGTCAGGAGCTGAAATAGAATATGATTTATTTTAATTAGTAAATAGCATGCTTCCTCTTCTAATGTTCTTTTAATTGAAATATTGATTAAAAATTTACAAATAATTTCCTGTTTCTGTAGTATAAAACATGACTTCTGGTGACTTGTACACATTTACATATCTGTGCTTAAGGACACTTCAGATTTCAATGGTATAATTTAAGGCATTTTTTGACATATTCTGTCATCTATCTATCTATCTATCTATCTAATTTTTAAAATATGTATGTTAATTTATATATAATAAGGAAAGTTAATTGAGTGGCATTTTATTGCATTGGGTAGCAATGTTGACTTGACACACACCTGAGGTTGGATTAAATGGAACGAGAATGGACAGAATGAAATAAGGAGATATACAAAAATCAATAGCCAAAACATGTCGTACCACTGTCATGAAGTAACTGCTTTCTAGTTCATATATGCCAGGTGTATTCAATTCTGGAACTATAATCCTTAGCCATGATTTGAGTACTTAACTGTCATTTTTTATTAAGAGTCTGTTTAAATCTGTTTAAATTTAATCTTAAAGGCTTTCCAATTGTCAAGCTTAGGAAATTGTTCTTGTTAATGATTTATACTTTCCTGACATCTTGTTTGATACATGACTTTGATTTTGGCCTAAATGTTGCGCTTTAATAAACCTACCTAATTAGTGTATTAACCTCGCTTGTTTGTAACCAGGTTTCTGTCTTCCAATTTTGTGAGCCTTCTAATTCTGATACATCTTGCAACTTGGCTGACCTTACCTTTTGTTTCCTTTGTGTGCAGTAAACGTCCACAGAAAAATTAGTGCTAAATGACTGGACCCATAATGAAAATCAAATGTGCCTTTTTCCTATCTTCCTCTCAAATGGTAACACTAGTGTTCTCATCTTTAGATCTCTTTATTTGGGAGAAAGAGCATTGTTTAAAATCTGTCCCACTAATAACCTAGTAATGTGGCTCAAAGTTGCCAGAAGCTGGTGCTAATCCTGGGCAACACTAGGAAAATCAGAAATCAACCCTGGATGCAGCACCAGTCCATCATAGGGCAACACACATCCACACATCCAGACTTACAAGAAAAAGTAGACAAAGAGAAAAAGTGACGATTCAGTCCAGTAAACTCAGTTAGCTAAGTTGAGCAATATCTTATCCAAATACTTTAAAAAACTGTCAACACTTCAGTTTCAAGCATTTAACTCAGTAGTTTGTTCCAGATTGCCATGACTCAATGTGTAAAGAAGTGTTTTCTGGCTTCAGTCATAAATGCATTTTCCCTTCATTTTCTCGAGTGCCTCTGACTAGTGGCATACTCTGACTCTGAGGCTATGGATCTGTGCTGGCAGTCAGAAGGTTGCCAGTTCAAATCCTGTAAATGCTAGAAGGGTTTCCACTCCATTGGGCCCTTGAGCAAAGCCCTTAACCTGCAATTACTCTGTCCTAGGTATGACGGTAACCTGCATCCAGCCCTGCAAGCAGGTCCTCCAACTTGTAGGGAAAACTTGGGTGTTGGTGGCAGGATTGACACTCCAGCCACTGTAAAAAACCTCACACTGTTTCATTCCATTCAAACTGGTGTGGTGCTGAGGTTTCACCCATTGCATGACTCCACTCAGGTCCTAATTTGGGACCCTTAGGTGATTCATTGTGTGGGGGGTGCAACAATGCACTGTATCAGTGCATCAGTGCAACCTCTCCTCTGAATTGGTCCAAGCTTTGCTGAATATATGTTTTTGGTTGATCAATTTTACCTATGCCTTTCAGAATTTTAAACACAAGTATTAGGAACCAATTCAGCCTTCTGTGTTCAAGAATAAGGAGCTTTTGTTTCCTTGGCTTCTCAGGGTTGAACAAATCCTTTTATTACTAGGATGCACTTGGTGGTTCTTCTCTGCACAGGCTGAACTGTTGCTATTTTATTTTATGTAGAGTGATGACCACAATTGCTCACAGTAATCCAAATATGGTCTTAATAGCAGATTATAAAAGTGTGAGCATTATATACATTGATTTATAGTTTTTACAATTTAATCTAACATTTTATTTGCCTTTTAACACTCGAATCCCTGAAGCCTATGGATAAAAACTTGTAATCCTGGGCCACCTCAAATTCCTTCGCACCACTCCATAAGTGTCTTTTGTTTTGTAAATGTATCGATTAGCACAACCAGCCTGCTGTCCCATCCCCCCCACCGCCGCAGCTCAACTCAGGCAAAACGTTCTCCCAGCTCGAGTCTTGTTTATCTGGGTGTGTGGTGCCTGGAGTTGTGTAGGGTAAATAATATATTGTTATTTGGAACACGTGCATCTCATGTGTGTTCTGTGTCTACAACGATCTGTGTAAATCGAAGTAAATGATTTAGCACTGTGGCCAAAAAGATGATGGGAATGAATGTACAGGGGAAGAGAAAGCAAGATAGGCCAAAGCAAAGGTGTATGGGTAAATTAAAAGAAGATTTGAAGAAAAAGGGCCTGAGTGGGGAGGAGGTGCAGGACTGAGCTGTTTGGTGGAGATTGATCAAGCACATTGGCCACATAGAAGTGGGAAAAGATGAAGAGGAAGCTAGAGATTTAAAATGAACAGTCAATATAAACCTCTAAACACTCTTCAGAAGTTTCTTCCTTTAATGGGAAAATTGATGTAAAAAAAGTATTCATTTAAAATCCCAATTGCTGTGTAGGAACTGTAACGTAGTTGAACACAACGACTTACATTGTTCTGTTAGTTAAATAATTATTACACTACAGAACATTATAATTTCTTTTATGAAACATTGTACAATCATTTGTTGTATATTATTTACCCAGCCTCTGCACATATAGTGACTTAGTGCTAGAAGAAACCATACTGTATCTATTCTACTGGTGACCCAGCCATGCTGCATTAATGAAAAAAATTATGGCTATTTTTAGCGATGAGTTTCTGAGTTATCTACTCCATACTTGAGACAGTCTATGTCAAACTTACTGAATTTTAATCCACTTCTATATATCTTGAAATGCCTTCGGAATTCAACACAGTAATTGCCCACCTTATCAACTGTATGCATCAAAAATATATAATCCCAGTACTTTCATATTTGTTCCACTGTGGTTACCCATTCAGGTTATTGCACTGGCCTTCTGTAACCTCTATTGTGTTTCTTTGAAGGAGCAGGTCTTGCTTTAATTCACCTGGGCTGATTTTTTTTTTGATTCAACATGCCCTGAACGTTTATCTATTGAAGCCAGTCTTAAAGCCAGTTTTAGGTTCTGGCCTTAAAAAGATTTCTTGATGCATTCATCAGTTTAAGAGCTGATCATTTTTTTGTGAGATTCTATTAAAAAGAAAAATCTGTTAAGTTTCTTGACATTACTTTTAGCATTTTCTACATTGTTATTATTTACATATGAAAACAAAGAGATTTCTCAATAGGAAGTTAATTCAACAAATGTAATATATAATAATTATAACAAAAGTATTGTTTTAAAGTAATATAAATACATTATTTGAAAAATACATTAGCCCTGAACAAAAAAAGAAACTGAAAAGAGCAACCATGTATATAACTATTATACAGTATACAGAACGTTTACTGTATAAGTAATAAGATCCATAATTATATACACACATTGTTTATTGTTCCTAGGAAAAAAAATAAGCTGCAAAATATGTAGTGAGGATAAATCAACTTCAAAGCAAAATCTTGAGGAAAAGGACATGTGTAGTGTAATACGGTCTGGAGTGTCATGTATGAAAAATGCTCATAACAATTATAGACCTGTTATGTGAATATAGTCATATTCCACCAAAGCCAACAACACTATCCTGTGCTGTATTACATTGTAGAATGTCTATACTGGCTTTGAGCAGCCAGACTTGCTTTTTTTTTAATAATCTATGTTCTCCTCATGGCTGGATATTTAAATGATTAGGATTTCACCTTCACTACACACACAACTACCACTAGACTGTCACACATTGGCTTGGAGGAGATAACAGGAAAGGATTAGTTGGTGATGACCTTGGGACATAGTACAGAGCAGTATTATCCTTATTTGGAAAAACCACTGCTTGTCTTTGTGCGGGGCTAAACCGTCAAGACTTTTTGAGGTAGCCGGGTCAGTATGGACAGTCGCAGTAATAATATTTATTAGAGGGCTCTGACACCATTAGGAAGGATTTGAGAGAGCCAGTGGCACAACTGTATGGGTGAACTAGTAGTAGATGTAACAATCCAGTTCTGTACCTTTGTAAATTCTTTCCAGCTACTGTATATATACAGAGATGTGACACCGTTCATAAATATTCTTGTAAATCCTACTGGCACTGACAGATAATGCTCAGAGGTAAAGTTCAATTTACATGCTTCCTTGTGATATGTGTAGCTGACTACTTCCTAATGGTAACTTTATCTGGACCAGTGTCAATCTCTAGCAGTCTTGGTCATCTCGAACAATAAGTCCTGTTTTAATATTGAAGCTAATGACTACCAGATTAACATATGAACGTTGGGACAACAAAGCAGTGCTGGAAAAATACTGTAATAGACTGAGAATATGCCATATCATTGAGTGTCTTGTTAAGGGATGAAATGGAAAAGTCAGCAAACCCATATTTGAATGAAATTCGGAAATGGGTGCACTGGTGGTTTGGATTTCTGGAGCAATATATAACATTGAATAATACAGTATTCCATGGTTATTGGGGAAAACATCATGAGTTCTGAGCGATCAAAACAGTTCAATAAGTACACTAATCCTCTCATGCTGCCAAGAGCGAAAGACACAGGCTCGGCCAGCAATTGAGAGAGCATGGTTATGGAAGGAACTTTTCAAGAAAGTGCCAAAGTTTGATGGCATATAACAAGATAAATCCCAAGGAACATTTAGAGAGTTTAGACTGTAGAAGTGCCCAAGTGATGAATACAGGGAGGGTGCGCTGGCACACACTTGCTGCCATTTCTCTCTGTATTTTTTCACTTGTTCTTACTTTCTTTCACTTTTTCTTATTCTTTTACATTTGCTTCTTTTAATTTTTTACTCAAGGCTATAATTTAATACTTTTTTAATCTTGGATTTGGATTCTATTTTGATTTCTGATTCAACATGAGGAAGGCCCTTAACCTACAATTGCCCCGTCCTGGGTTTGATGTTACTCTGCATCCAGCCCTGCAAGAAGGTCCTCCAACTTACAGGAAAAACTTGGAGGTTGGTGGCAGGATTGACACTCCAGCCACTGTAAAAAAACCTCACACTGTTCCAGTGTGGTGCTGAGGTGTCACCCACAGCACTCTGTCCCAATCAAGATGGTTTGGTGTGTGGTGGGTATAGAAATGCGCTATCAGTGCAGGCTCCCAACAAACCTAAAATCATAACTTCTGGGGAAGTTGGGTCAAATCTACTTGTGGTTTACTGAATGAAACTTTTTTAGTTGCTTGCTGCCTTTAAAAGCAGTTTGAATATTTTTAACAATGCTGAGATCTAATTTTAAGAATATTCATTGTTTTCACAGATACTGTATACTGTATTTCTACCTGCACTATCTGCTTGTGATTTCCATGGAGAAGAGCTGTGGCAATGCTTGCCTTTTGGTTAGGTGGTGGCCATGCCAATTCCTTTGTCTGATTTTTCTGCACATGTTTCATGAATTTCTGTAAATTTCAAGTGAATCACTACCCACTGGCTTAACCTTTCCTGTGAAGATTTACCCCACTAAGATGATCACTGGTAGATTACTCCCAGCTTAATACTTAAAGACTTGTTGCTTTTATAAGAATCTTATGTTATTAACACACATTTTTACTGGATCAAAATTCCAATAGATTTATCTAATACTTTCTTGGGAGACTTGCTGCACTACTTCTGGTACTCACCTTTCTCTGCTAGATAAGCAAGTCTGGCAGCCTGTTGTCTGTGCAGTTTTTTTGTGGCTAAGGTCTGTGTTTCTACTTTGATAGAATATTCCTTGTGATCCAGTTTCCTCCCACAGTCCAAAGACATGCAGATTTGGTGTACTAGTAATACTAAATTGGCCCTAGTGTGTGGTTGGTGGTGTATGCATTGTGAAAAGAACACCTTGATACCACAAAAAGGTGTGGGGCAACCACCCTGTATACTTGAAGCTTTGGCTGAAAAAGCAAAAATATGAGCAGTGAATTCTTTAATGACAAGATTCCAACAAAGAACTCATAGGCAGAAGGAATATGGTGGTTTTTAAAGTCGGTCAGGGAAAATGATGTCATTGGGCCTGGAACCGGACGTGATGTCATCGGGGTCGGGGCTGGAACCGGAAGTGACGCCATTGGGCCCAGGCAGAATTTCCTGTGTTTGGTCTGCAAGGATAAAAGAGAAAGGATTAGTGTACTCTGCCTCCCCCTGGTCCGATGTAGAATTACCTTCTTTTGTGCCCTTTAGCTGCCTTCCATTCGCATGTGTGTGACAGTATGTATGTGTGGGTCTGCTCTGTGATGGACTGGTGACCCGATTTATTCCTGCCTTGCACCCTATGCTAGATATGTTAGGCTTCAGCAACCCCCACAACCCTGTTCAGGACTTATCTAAACATCAAAAGAATACCAGTAGCATGTCAATTGTCCTTGGAGGGTTTGACACTAAAGTACAGTCCTGTATTATTGATTGCTCTCCCCAATACAACAGGTATTTTAATAATAATAATAATAATACATTTTCTTTATATGTGATCTGAGATGACTGAACTATGGACTCATATAAATCTCTTTTATTAGACAGTCATTCTTGTGGGTAATTTAACGTCTTTGTTTCTATTCCTACATGCAACCTCTAACAAATTATTTTATTTACTCATGTTTGTTTCTTATATTCATCTGTTATATGATATATGTTATATATCATCTGTTATATGATGTTTGGTATTAGTTTGTGTCCAGTGATACTAATTTGATATTTTTTTCTGCTAGCATCCCTTTTGTAGACATTCACATATTTGTGAAGTTCTTTGAGCATGGGAAAGGTGCTAAATAATAAAAGTGTGTTTTATTTATAATCATTAGTAGCTTCGCCTCGAGTTTGGAGAAATCTTGGAAGTGTTTGCGAATATTGCCGAACTTTATGAAATGCAGTGAAATCAATGGGGACTGACTAATTGACTGGATTATAATGATACAATCACCTTTAAAGTGTCCCTGAGGGCTATTGAAACATCTGCCAACTGTACTGGACCAATTATTGAGGCCAAAAAGGCAACCGGAGCTGTGCACCACTGTGCCACCATGAGATCAAAGAAGAAAGCACAGTCAGAGACGCACAAACATATATATTATCAAAACAAAGTGGAAATGCCAAAATCGCAGTCAACAATCAGAAAAAATATGTAGGTTGTTTTATGTTGCTTTATGTAAGAAACTATTGCTTTGTTTTCAGAAAACACCCCAGCAGCAGGTAGCCACTCGTCACCCCCACCTTCACGCATGGCCGCTGCCACAGTAGCTAACAGGGTAATGCACGCAGTAACAGATGTTTTATGTTGATTTATGTTAGAAACTATTGCTATGTGTGATTTTCAGAAAACTGAGGGTTTTTTTAATATTCAGCCTGGGCAGAAAAAGGAAAAAGAAAACCTTTAAAGAATTAAAGGCTGAAAATTCAAAGTAGCATGTCATGATTGAGGCCACTGGCTCTTTCTGTTTTTTGAAGTCACGCTGATGGCCCTATAAGCTGTCTACGCAGATGTTTTGCACTTTTTCTTTTATCATATTATTATTATTATTTAGAGTCTCCGGTGTTTTTGGTGATGTCAGGCTCTTTCAAGGTTTGTTTATCATTCTCCATGTGTCTAACTACGTATGTTTAGGGAATGCGCCTCCTCTTATATTGATGTGGAACTCAAAGATCAACCTGCACACTTGCCAACAAGCACAAATGACTTGTTATTTGTACTGTATATGTTTCATAAAAATAAAATTTGAGAACCTGCATTATTTACTTATCTGTTAAGCTCATTAAATTGAGTTCACCTACTACACACAGTATTAATGTACCTTTATAGCTTTACATTTTATAGCATTTGTTTTATGGAAAATTTAAAAAACTGGTATGAATACTGATGCTATAGTAGTTCTTCAACTGCCATAGCACCTTTTGGTTTCCATGACGTCTGCATGTTCTGCTTATATCTGCATGAGTTTTCTCTGCTAACCCGAGTTTCTCCCAGTGTTCCGATCTGCATTTTGTCAGCCAGTAGACTAGTGATACTGTCAGCGCGATCGTGTGCTCTTCAAAGTTCCAATCACTGTGCAACTGTGCCTCTGTGATATCAAAGAAGAAAGAGCATTGTGAGAGATGTGCAAGCTTTGTAACCAGTCTGTAGTGTTAAAGATCAGCATTTTATACGCCGGGGGTGGTCCAATCTAATGTTGGCTGTTACAGGTCTGGGGTATCTCACGCTGGCCTCGCAACGAATTATGGGATGCGGGAAAAAAATGTTCTCCTAAACCGGCCAAATTATCAATAAATAATTTGATGAACAAGTCCTGCTTGGCTACTCTTCTAATAGATAGATAGATAGATAGATACTTTATTAATCCCAAGGGGAAAGGGAGAAGGACACAAGTTTGAAATGGCTAGAAGAATGCAGAGGGGAAAGAGAAAATAGCCTTAATTAAGTTTTCAAAACCCACACCAAAGACCTTTCAGAAAATATTTGAATCATTTGCAGAAACTTTTTTGTATCATTTAGTTTTAAGTGCCTTGAGCATGGGAAAGGCACTATGTAAATAAAGTAGATTATTATTATTATTAAAGACCTTTCTATCAATGACTTATCATAAGAAAGGTGAATTAAAAGCCTTCTCCTAATCAAAGTAAAGAAGTGCAATAGGTTGTGAAAGGGAAGGAGCAGAATCTGTGATCTTCTGAAAACTGTACATGTTATCAGAGGCTACCTGCAAGCATATTAAACCAAACCAAAACCATTAGGATGGATTCATTTACCAATGACTTTCTGTCAGTGGGAGTCCTGGAGGTTAGCTATTAGGTTTGCATCTGTGTTCGTAAAATAGTGAGCCTAACTTTGACATAGGATAGGGTCCCTAACTTACTTTTTAACTGGCATGTTAATTCTTGTATTTAGATAACCAAATGACATGGCTTCTCTGATCATTTCACAGAGGAAGAGGGATAACTGTTTCCAAAATGAGGAAATGAGCTTGGTAGGGAGCTGATTCAGTCCGGGAGGTTCACCAGCACTTAAAGAATCTAAGGTCTCAATAAATTCTGGTAATGAAATGAGGGCATCTAAAAGAGAAGCCTCTTCCCCCTCTGTGAGATAAAGAAAGAGAAGGTCATCGAGGAAAGATTTGCTATCAGAAGGGGGAGTGTTGGAATTAGTTTATACGATTTGATAATTAAGAAAATAATAAAAGTAAAAAACTGAAGGAACAGGATAAAATGTGGCACCAGAGTGATGTTTCACATACCCATAAGCCCACCACCACCCAGAACAATTTAATAAGCATTGCAAAATAGAATGGTAGTATTCACCATCTAATAAAATATATTAAAGACAAATGTTGAAAGTAGATCTTATGCAATCATAAAGTTCCTTAGTAAGTCAATAACCTGATATAACCCAAAAATTAGTTCAGCAACACCATGGGCCTGAATAGGAACTTCATTAACAATATGCTGAATAAAATAACTGTGGTGAGATGATTGAAGAAATCTTCATAGCAGGAAGATGCTGATTGCCATGAAATTGCCATTCTCAGCAAGGTGGAAGGGTGACAATATCAACAGCGCTCCACCATTTAGACATTTATGGTATGGTGGCTCCAAAGATGCTTCATGCTCAGTGAGATTTGTCTGGTGTGAGAATTGGCATCTCCAAATCTGAGATTGTGGTTCTATCCCAGAAAAAAGTAGCAAGTTCTCTTTTGGTACGTGGTTAGACGCTGCCCCACATAAACAAATTATCTTGTTCATCAGAAAGTGAAGAAATGGACATGAAATTGACTAACGAATGGTGCAATGGTGGCAGTTTGCAGATTTTGTAGTTACAATAAATCCTTAGATGAAGCTTTCAATGTACCAATCAGTCTACATTCCCATCTTAATGCTGAGTTTAGGGTAGTGACAACAGAAATGAAATAACAAGTATAATCTACCAAAATGATGTTCCTATGCAGTGTTCCTAAACTCAGTCTCTGTGATATGGTGAGGAGCTCAGCAATACAGAGTGAGCCATTTCAGGAGGTATGGGCGTATGAAAATGTCACCTTTGCTCATCCCATATATAAGGTTTACAAAGCACAGCACAATGGGAGAAGATTCTGCAGCAGGCT